>NC_091165.1:46250298-46252798 GCF_040958095.1 Procambarus clarkii | reverse complement strand
GGAGTACAGGCTGGATCACGATACACTCTGTCGGCTATCATTCCGATTGTCTCGTCCACAGGTACGTTGGTAAACAGCGATTCTACGTCCAACGAGGCTCTTATCCCTGTGGCCCGTGCGCCCCGCAGTAAGTCCACAAATTCCTTTGGAGACTTCAGGCTGAAGGCGCAAGGAACATAAGGAGTCAGCAGGCCGTTGAGTCGCTTCGCCAGTCTGTACGTGGGTGTGGGTATCTGGCTAATGATTGGCCGAAGTGGGTTTCCAGGCTTGTGCGTCTTGACATTTCCATACGCATATCCAGGTTTATATTCCCCAATGATCTTTGGCAGGTGGAGTCCGGATTTCTTGGCGTTCACAGTTTCGATCAGTTTGTTGACCTTTGCTTTTAATTCGGCTGTAGTGTCCTTCGTTACCCTTTGGAACTTAGTTTGGTCAGAGAGTATGATGTTCATTTTCGCCAGATATTCGTCTTTTTTAAGAATGACATATATTGGCGACTTGTCACCTCTCCTGACAACTATCTCCTTGTTCTCACGAAGGCTTTTAGCTGCCGCTTTAAGCTCGGGGGACAGTATGGTGCTTCTGTAGTTGCCTCGATTCTTTCCTCCTTCTGCAATAAGTTCTGCTTGTAAGGTATCTTTGGTAGTGACCTTCTTTTGTGTCTCGAGGTCGAATATGTCGTCCAACAGAATTTCCAACTCTACTTTCCGGGCCATTTCACTCGGTCTGGACATAACATGACAGTTTATGCCCAGATTTAGGAGAGTGACTTGGTCCTCAGTGAGGTTAATTCCTGCAAGGTTCAGGAAGCCATCTCTTGGTCGTGGAATTGCCATAGGTCCTCCATATAATGTTGTTAGTTTCTTGATAATCCTTGTTTCAGTGCTGAGGTGATGTTGGTCTGTGAGGATGTCGAGGTGTTGTTCAATGCGGGTACGGATACTATGGTCGATGTTGCTATTTCTCCACTCGTTTGTAGCATGAAGTAGTTGCGTTTTGTTGTCTTTGATTTCATTCTCTGCCTTGTATATCTGATCACGAATCAGATCCTGGCGATATTTTATCGTGAAGGCTTGATTCCTTGCTGCTGGGTCGTGCACTTTAACATTAGTATATTTTGGTAGCAGTCTTTCCTGTAGACATATATTATTAAATATGACCGAAAAAGTAAGATTAATAATTCTAACACGAATTTTCTCAATCTTTCGTACATTACGCTTCACTGTTGGAGGTAAATCAAAAATCACTTCTCCAAAATTCATTTTTATTTCTAGTCTGACGCGACACGGGCGCGTTTCGTAAAACTTATTACATTTTCAAAGACTTCACAAATACACAACTGATTAGAACTTGCGTTTCTCTGATTTTATATCTACATTTGAGTGAGGTGGGAAGAGTGATGTGGCATTAACACAAGACAGAACAATAGGGGATATTAATAGGGTATTAAAAGTATCAACACAAGACAGAACAGAAACAATGGGTATTGAATAGAAGTGTTTGTAGAAAGCCTATTGGTCCATATTTCTTGATGCTTCTATATTGGAGCGGAGTCTTGAGGTGGGTAGATTATAGTTGTGCAATAATTGGCTGTTGATTGCTGGTGTTGACTTCTTGATGTGTAGTGCCTCGCAAACGTCAAGCCGCCTGCTATCGCTGTATCTATCGATGATTTCTGTGTTGTTTACTAGGATTTCTGTGGCGATGGTTTGGTTATGGGAAGAGATTCAATGGGTATTCAATACCCATTGTTTCTGTTCTGTCTTGTGTTGATACTTTTAATACCCTATTAATATCCCCTATTGTTCTGTCTTGTGTTAATGCCACATCACTCTTCCCACCTCACTCAAATGTAGATATAAAATCAGAGAAACGCAAGTTCTATTCAGTTGTGTATTTGTGAAGTCTTTGAAAATGTAATAAGTTTTACGAAACGCGCCCGTGTCGCGTCAGACTAGAAATAAAAATGAATTTTGGAGAAGTGGTTTTTTTATTTACCTCCAACAGTGAAGCGTAATGTACGAAAGATTGAGAAAATTCGTGTTAGAATTATTAATCTTACTTTTTCGGTCATATTTAATAATATATGTCTACAGGAAAGACTGCTACCAAAATATACTAATATATATATATTATATAATGTGAGAAAGCTGCATGAACGCGCAAACCATATATCACTAAGAACTCTTTGACCCGGCCAGGATTCGAACCCATGCCGTTCAGGATCACCCCTGAACGTACACAGTACCGTGACCACCACACCAATGATCGTCTAGACGATCGTTAGACGATCATTGGTGCGGTGGTCACGGTACTGTGTACGTTTAGGGGTGATCCTGAACGGCATGGGTTCGAATCCTGGCCGGGTCAAAGAGTTCTTAGTGATATATATATATATATATATATATATAAGTATATTTTGGTAGCAGTCTTTTCTGTTGACATATATTATTAAATATGACCGAAAAAGTAAGATTAATAATTCTAACACGAATTTTCT
>NC_091165.1:46205298-46245298 GCF_040958095.1 Procambarus clarkii | reverse complement strand
TCTTAATTGAAATTAGCCAGGCGTTGCTTAACCAGCGATGTTGAAGTCATGACAGATGGCCATGTAGCTGCAAGTGCTCAGCCTCTCAAAACTGTCCGACGTTTATTCAGCTTGCTAGGTTTTGCCCCGGTACTTTCCCCTCACGCTAAAACTTTCATCTTGCCAGTCTCCCCTAACCCTAGCTGAAGCATCACCTCTCTTGGGTATTTTTATTTATATGCATTTGATTGAACTGGTGGGATAGAAGAAAGACTAACAGAAGTATGAATGGAGAGAGAGGGGGGGGGAGGAGAAGATGATTGGAACACCACAACTAAATGTTCAAATAATGGGTCAGAAGAATTGTTTACCACTCAAGTGGTTAACGCATGGAGTACTTTAGACTATACCTATTAGAGGATCATCGCTTCAATGTATAGTGTTAAACTATTAAAATTATTAAACATGTTCTCTTCATCTATGTACTTAGGTGGGAATATGTATTTACTACATAATGACCAACTGCGATTTGAAAAGTTTTTCCAAGTAACTTTAATCCCTCCATACCTGAAGTAGCACAGCAAGAGACCAATTTCTTGTGTCTGGTTGACCATACCTGCAGTGCCGTTGTACTGATGCACCCTCGTACATACCTGAAATTACACATTAAATGCATCAAAATACTAAATTTATCAAAAATACTAAATTGAAAAACTTTACATAACGTTTGAGAAACATTCTGCAAGACAATCTTATCAGGTCAGAACTTGGTTCATCTATAAAGCGGACTTACTGCAGAATGGCAAAACCCAACCTCAGACTTGACTCATCCACAGCCCGTTCTCAACCAAGTTTTTTTTATTTTGTTTTTATTTTTATAAAAGAATACACAATGTACAAAACAGACACCCGCCGAAAGAACAAGTTAAGAACATACACAGGACAATATAACAAAGGAAGTAAACCACGGATACACTAAACATACCCAACAAAAACCAAGAAAGAAAACACATGACAAGGCACAAAAAAAAGAGAACCCAGAAACGGGGACAGTATTTACCACAAAAAACAGAACATGACATAAATAGCACACAATAGAAATAACATAAAACATAGGCACTTCCACACAACCTTAAGTACAGAAATACAAAAGGAGAACGCACATACAAGCCCAGCCCAACAACCCAAACACAAGGTGCATAAAAGAACAGAACAACAGGCCTCCGAAACCCCTATGAGGCAAAATTACAAAACTACATTAAACAAAAAACATGGAAATACAGAACATGGAAAGTCAAACAGAAATAACTGAGTACATTTCTTGTGTCTTACTCCGTTTCCTCATGCATAATTAAAAAGACATAATACAAAGGCAGAACACAAAACACAAATCAAGAAAGAACAGATAAATAATACATATAGCCCAAGGCAAAGTACATGACACATAAAAAGAGAAATAACAATCAGTAATGGCAAAAAGAACACTCATAACACAGGAACAGTAGTACATGAAAAGGGGGGGGGAGGACAAAACATAAACCCGGGCACCCCATCCCCCACACAGAAAATCACAAAATATAGAAGAGGCACGCTCCAAAGACATAGGAGCATATAAGCATACATACCATAAAAGAACAAAAATGCACAAACCATAAAACCCATACAAGGCAAACAAAAAGGCACACGCAGGAGCCAGGGAAAACATAAAAACCACACCCACACACAAGCACACCCAAACGAACACACACCCACAGGAGCAACCACAACAGAAACAACCACACACACACACACCATCCAACAGGCCCAACTGGACCCCAAGATCATTTAAACCACGAACATGCAAAGACGCACAGACAACAGAGGGCGCCATCGGGAGAACCTCAGGACACCCCCAACCCAACGCGTCCCCCAGGGGACACAACCGCACCCGCAGCGGGAGCCACAACCACACCACCAGGCTCAACCCCCTGCCGCACCCTGGAAGACGACCGGCCAGGAACCGCCTTCAAAATCACAGGAGACACACCATGCGAAGAGGGCGCCCCAGGCGTCGAGGACACCATCCACAGTTTTTCCCCTGCCTCCGCCGCCCCGAGCCCGACACCACGCTCAACGCCCCGCTCATCCCCAGATCCCGCTTCCGAAGGGGGAGGAGGAACCACTGGAGAAGCGGAGGGAGGAGCGCCAGCCAAAGGCACACCACCCGAAGCCTCGATCCTCTTCCCAGGGGGGCCCCTGCTGTGCGACCGATCCCTCGGAGCGCGCTTTCGTCGAGGAACAGAAGAGCCCAATGCAACCACAGGAGGCACAGCACAAGCGACAGCAGGCGGCTGCGCCACGGCACCAGCATGAGGAACACCGCTAGGCTGGCCGTCAGGAGACACAGTATCAACACCGCCCCTGGCCCCGGGAAGCACACTGGCCACTGCACACGGGTCGCCCGCCGGCACCACACCACACACGTCGGATTCCAAGGAGACACTCGGGTCGCGATGTACCTCCGCCGCCACCAGCAGAGGCGCACCCGAAGCAGGAGCCGCGAGAGCATCAGAGTCAACAGACAGAGCAGAGGACCCAGCAGCAGACGGAGAGGTAGGGACAGCTGGGGACGACGCCTCCAGAGGCACACCCACAGAGCCCGGGCCCACTGGGGGCGCCCCAGCCTCCGGCAGAAGTGGAAAATCATCCGCATGGAAAACCGATGGGTCCTCCGGGCGAGGGGCACGGCAAGCTGCAGCGAAATGGCCTACCTCACCACACCGGAAACAGGAGCGAGTCTGCCCCTGGTAGAACACACGCACATAAAACCCACACACAGCCACCCGAGAGGGAATAGCCCCAGAGAGCCGCATGCGCAAAGTACGGGCACCCATACGGAGCCCCTTCAGGCGCCCACTAAGCAGACAGGCATGACGCTGCCCCACCACCTCACCATACCGACGGAAGGCGGCGGACAGCTCATCCTCAGGAAACTGCACCGGCGCACCATGAACGCTTACATACGTCAGGGGGCCCCACGGATCGGAGACCTCCACCGTCACAGCAGAACCTGGAAGGACATGCGTCCGTGTACCCCATCGACGCACAAACAGCTGATACACCTGCGCCGAGGAGAACGTCACCGCCACCCGGGTAGGGGAAAGTTTCTCAACACCGTAGAGATCTTGGTACTCCACACGCATGACGTCCATAAGGGCAACCTCCACCAAGGGCCAGTCAACGGGGGCCGAGAAATCAAGCCGGGCGGTGTCGACCCGGCGAACACGGCCACCACTAGTCGACGCCATGACACCCGCCAGGCCCCGGCCAATGGCCGCACCACACCGTCAACAAGACGACCACCACGCAGCAGTTACAGGTCAACACTGACAGCTCGGGCCGAACGTCAGCGCCCTCCGGTAGCAGAGCGGCGACTTCCTTTCTCAACCAAGTGGTCGTTAACCCGGCAGCCAAACATGAACGTGAAGAACGCTTCACATTTAACTTGTCCTCAGTCTATGCTCGTTCGTGTACTGACCCACAACAGTTCAAACATTTTAACACTAATTAAAATACTTTTTGATATGACCTATTAGTATTTATTAGGCAAGGAAGACAAGTTGTAATACTCACGTGCAATAATTTCATTCAACAATCATAGACCTATATACAATAAAAATATAGATTAATATTTACTCATATTGGACACAATATAGTACTTGATTACACTGGACGTTAATGTTAATTAAGGCGTCTCTGGGGTTGGCTGCAGCGTGGACGACACTGACTCAGGATGGCTAGTTTCATTCACAGAGGATGGGCAGGGAAGGGGATGTTGTGTGACGCTTGCTAGATTATAAGTCTTTGGTCCGTATTTCAAGGATTGAAATTTGATCGTTCACAAGAAACGCCTTATAACTACAGGAATTTATCTACTATAATAATTTTGCATTTTTTCCACCTGCATTTGGTCGAACGGTCAATTTCACTATGATGTTGAAACCCGAGCTGTCGTGGAACAGTTACACACAACAGTCATTTTAGAATTTAATTTTGTTTTAATAAGTATCATCAAAAGTCTTAAGCTAGGTAAAAGTCTCTTAATAGACAAAGGTACAATACTCAATACAATACAACTAATCATCTAGAGTAACTTGCCTGTAAGCCTGGCGCAGGTAACCTCATGCACATGACTGTCCAGGTGACTAATTTAGTAAAACTTATGAGGCGGGCGCTGAGCAGCACCTCTCCCCACGCCGGCCCGCGCCACACTGCCCGCCGTGCCTCTTGACTTGCTTGGCCTGATGGGTCAACTACCTGTGACGTCATTCACCTCACCTGACATGAGTCAGCCTTAGATACAAATAATTCAGAAGTAAAGTAACTTCAACAATATTAATAGAGTTTATTTCAATTAATTCGAAGTATGAGCAAGTGTGAGTATGTATTAAAAGCACATACTTCACTACTGGACATTAAACCAACTACCACACCCATCTAGTTGCTTGGAAGCTCCATGACTCCTCCTGTAACTTACGTAGGGAGTCTAGGCAAGGGGCCAGGTACAGCAACCGGTTACGATGCTCAGCATCCTGTTTGTGTATATATGCAATTTACTGTGTGGATGTAAGGTCGAACTCTTAGCTCTTGGACTCCGCCTTTCTAATTTTCGGTTGTCTAATTTACCGATTCAAGACCTATTTTTTTTTGTCATATAAACTACATATACACCTCCTCCCCTAGGGGAGGCTGCTAGCAAGGCTCCTAGCCCCTCGCCTTCTAAACATTCTTAGATTAATGCACTGTCTCCTTTCACCCAACTTTATCATATTTATATTTCAAACTTTGAATCGAACTAGCTTCAACGACTTTAACATCTTACCAGTAAATTGACCACTTATTGACAGCTCTAACATTGAAAAAAATCTCTGACGTCCTGTGACTCATTGGCCTCTAGTTTTTATCTATAAACCCTCGTTTTGCTGTTCCTAGCTTTGAAAAATACATTTTTGTCTACCTTGTCAATTTCCCTTAGAAACTTGTATATTGTTATATTCCCTTATCTCTCCTTTCCTCGAGTGTGGTAAGGTCGAGTTCCCACAATCTTTCCTCATATTTTACGCCCTTCAACTCAGGAACGAGTTTCGTTACATGTCTTTGAACCTTTTTATTATGGTCTTTTTTTCAAATAAGAGTTTCATGTTATGAGTACCTATCGAAATGCAGGTCTCACCTTTGCTTTATATAGGGCCTAAAATAGCCGCCATGTCAAATTGTCTGAAATATGCACTCAAGTAAGTAAGTAATTATCAAAAGAAGGCACCAAACCGGGAAGTCTATGTAGCACCATCAAATGTGCAAGATAATCAGAGGGCACTAAATATCACCAAGAAAGCCAATATGAGAACAGAAACGCCTAAGAGAAACGATATCAAAAGTACCCGAGTCACCAAGAATACTATTGAGGAATAAGCGACCGTGGGAGACGGTCGGAAAAGAAGACACACGCTCATCCCGGAAGTCAGGACATTCAAAAAGGATATGCACAACCGTAAGAGGGACAATGCAATTTGGACAATAAGGAGCAGGACGGCGCTCCATCAAGTGACCATGAGTTAAGCGAGTATGGTCAATACGCAACCTCACCAGAGCCGTTTCCCATCACCGGCTACGGTGGTAGGAGGATGGCCACGAGGACACAGAAATCTTAAGAGTACGCAGTTTGTTACCTGTAACAGAAAACCAAGTAGCCTGCCAACGGGTAAGGATGGAGGAATGAATAACCGGGTACAAGTCAGAATAAGGAATACCATTATGAGAGATGGGACAAGAACGGACAGCTTCCCTGGCGGCAGCATCCGCACCCTCATTTAAAGAGACACCAATATGGTTCAGAACCCAACAAAACTCAATCAACTTAAATTTTCTGTGAACAAGAAACAGCCAATGCTGGATCTCGACAACCACTGGATGAACCGGGTTAAAGGACCCAAGAGCCATGAAGGCACTACGAGAGTCAACAACAACTACAAAGGAAGATTGACAACGAGAAAGCAGGAGACGAAGAGCATAGAGAATAGCATAAAGTTCCGCTGTAAAGATGCCAGTCTCCGGAGGTAAGAGACAAGTATAAGTGCAATCAGGAAAAACAATGGAGTAGCCTACACAGTCCGCAGACTTAGACCCATCGGTGAAGACGGAAACAGAGCGGGAGTGAGAAGAAAAGTGCTCAAGGAAAAGGCGTTTTACAACTGTATGAGGGGGTAAAAGCTTTAGTGATGCGGGTTAAGGATGTACACAGCTGCGGAAGGGAAACTCTCCACGGGGGCAAAGAAAGAACAACACGAGGAGAAATATTAGAAATACGAACTGAAAGAGAATCCTGTAAACGAGATAACCAGACAGAAGGAGAGAGGTGGTGAAGAGAAAAAGGAACCGCAGGAGGGGGGTTAAAGTTAAAGCACGACAGAGGCGAGAGGAAGGATGCTGCAAGGACCGCGCACGATAGCGAAGACAATAGCGATCACAGCGGTCCTGGAGAGACGGGAGGCCAGTGTCAACATACAAGCTGAGGACGGGAGTCAAACGAAAGGCACCAGAAGTGAGGCGCAACCCAGTATGGTACAAAGCATCACGACGGCGAAGAGTAGGAGAAGCAGACGAGTAAGCAGGGCAACCATAATCGAGCTTAGACAGGACGAGAGAGAAATGTAAAGCAAGGAGAGTGCGCCTATTCGCTCCCCAAGAAGTATGGGACAATACCCGAAGGAGAGTAAGGGCCTTTGAGCATTCAACACGGAGGTAAGTGATATGGGGCGACCAAGACAAACGAGGGTCAAAAATCAACCCCATAAGCTTAGCAGAATCCTTGTACACAATGGGGTGACCATAAAGCGACAAAGAAGGACGAAGAACTACACGCTTCCGAGTAAAAGTCATAGCACAAGTCTTAGATGTAGAGGACCGGAAGCCATGATCGGTTGCCCAAGACGACACGGCATCAGTCGCAAGTTGAAGCCGGCGTCGAAGGAGAGGTGAATCATCACCCTGTCAGCAAAGGGTAAGATCGTCAACATAGAGAGCGGAGAAGACGCCTGAAGGAAGAGAGGAAAGAAGATCATTGAGGGCAACCAGAAAAAAGAGTAGTGCTCAAAACACCACCCTGGGGCACACCTTCGTATTGCTGAAAAGAGGCAAAGAAAGCAGTACCAAGCCTCACACGAAAGGAACGACGAGAGAGGAAGCTGCGGAGAAAGAGAAGGAGATGACCATGAAGGCCGAAAGAATGAAGTTGGGATAGAATATGATATCGCCAAGTAGAGTCGTAAGCCTTTTCCAGATCAAAAACGGATGGCAACAACGGAGGTCTTTGCAGCAAAAGCAGTACGAATATAGACCTCCAAGTTCACCGGGACATCTGTTGTGCTGCGACACTTGCAGACACCAAATTGAGTAAGGAAGAGGTGGTGATGGTGTTCCATGAACCACATCAGACGAACGTTAACCATACAGGATGCACTCAAGTTGTTCAGTATGACATTATGCAGTTGGTTTTACGCCCGTTATATTTTTTGTAACTTTGCTTTAGGCTGGGTTAAAATTAGGCAGTCATTTTTTCAGAACATTTCTGAAGTATGTCCAAATCTGATTAAATACCTCAAGCTATCACTATCCTTTCTTTTCGTCACCTTTGCGTCATCTGAAATGCTGATATGAAGGAGCCAATTTCCTGTCAGGTGATTGCCAAATTATTAACAGTATGGGACCTAAAACGGAACCTTGTGGTGCTCCACTAGTAACCTCTCTCCACTCATGTCTCTGCCCTTTTGCTTCCTTTTTGGGAGATCCTCTTTGACTCACCTTAGAACTTTTCCTGTTACGCCAGCCTCTCTTACCATCTGTCTAGCAACTTGCAGGCAATACTTGTTAGTAATGTGGGTCTGTGTAATGCTTGCTGTCTTCCCCATTTCTTGTATATTGGTACCACATTAGCCATTTTCCTTAAGTCAAGAAGTTCTCCCGTTTCTATAGAAGAATTAATTATTATGCCAAGTGCCTGCCGAATGCTTCAGTTGCCTCTCTTGGTATGCATAACAAAATTGTGTCTGGTCCTAAGGGGCGTGACCAGCATTGACAGCAGCAGCAGTCTAGTAGTGAAGCAAGAGGGAGTCTACAGTCTAGCCTCTAGGGAGGTTGCAGAGCCGAGGCACGTGCATTGGCAGCAGCGACAGTCCAACAACACAGAGGAAGCGGCAACCCCATAGTATTGGATGCCTTGAGCTTTGCCTCTCAGTTGGCATCGTCGAAGTCCGTCTCTCCCTATGTTATGCCAATGTCACGGATACGCCAAGATCTACCCATCCAGTAGGCACACAAACACAAATGAGGTCCCTATCACCCCCCTTCCCCACCACTACCGACGGATTTGTTGGAAAATACACAACCACAGACAGCCAACACACCAAGAGACCCTCCACATCATCAACAAACCCGAGGCTAACCTTTCTAAGGGACCCACGAACACGATGGGCTGCTACACACCACAGGAAAAACTCCGGAGGGAGGATGCCCTGTTACGAACCCTTCGTAACCGAGTTCTTTTTAAACTATGATCCTACTCAATTTCAGAGGACTCTAACCTTGACCGAAATATAATGTAACGTTTAAGGTAAATAAAAATAAAAGCACTTAATATAACTCGTTATTTTGCCCTTCACCATAATATGTACAAGGCTATATGTGAGGTCATCCTGAGCGGCGTTACTTGCCCTCATGCAAGCCTGCTTCACGGATGACGGACACTATTCCTCTGACGAGGTCTCCAGGGCACCACTACCCCTTATGCTAGCTGCCGTTATATAGTAGTCTTCAAATGCCCCCCCCCCCCTCCTTTGCGCACTCGATGGTACGCTCATCTGGCAATGTCCAAAGCGCTCACCTAGCCCCACAGGCTAGCTCTTTCCAATAGTGAAGTCCACAGCGTTCATCCATAACGCTCACTTAGTTCCATTGGCTAGTCCCTTCAGGAGTAAAGTCCACAGTGCTCAACTAGCCCACTTGGCTACCACGTTCAGGTTTACCCAAGTACTCTTCCCATGTCCCGGGTTCACTGATTTCCATTGCCGGTCCCTGATTGGTCGTCACCTTCCAGCCCAGCCAACTAGAAGATGGGAAACTATGATTAAAGGGAGGGTCAAATGCTATAGTTCGGCATCTAGATCATAGATAGTGCCGAGATCCGTCACATGCCTAACCTTGGGCCCCCTCTCAGGGCCATCATCAAACAGGCCAATGTCGCACCTAGCACAAGAGCCCCCTCTACCGACTCCTTACCCATCGTCACGACAGCCGACATGCGCTTGGACCACACGGGTACTGTACGAGCTTACACACAACACTAACGAAGATGCGTAAAATAACAGTTAAATGGCAGGTCATACAACAACATTCGATAGGTAATTGCAAATTTCATTGAGTCTGACCAACCTGACGTGCAACTATTTAACAGTACATGCGTCACAAATGCTCACACAATCCGTCACTACGGATACACTACAAACCAATCACCGGATGAGGCACACGATGGAATTGCCACTCATCAAACACAGACACAAAATTATTGACCCATTATGGCAATTCTGACACTTCAGGCAATAAAACTTCACTCACGCCCAGAAACAATCATTATTAGTACCACCTACAATCGTTTCAACACCAACATACCACAATATAACTTGACTAGACTCTTCAACTACACCAACTTCCGTCATTCTGATTGCTGACCAGAACGCTAAACACCCCACTTTTCACCACAATACTCCAAACAAGCACGGACATAATTTCCACCAAATATACCTGTAAAACGACTAACGTTCCTGGGACCAGACATCCACACGTTCTATGCTAACAACGTCCTCGGGCGACCTGACTTCATATTCACAAATAGATCAGGCACCAACCTACACCACACAACTCCCTACCTTTTCATAGGCTCGGACCACATTCCTGTCACCCTCCATATCTCTCACAAAAAAAATCTTCATACAGAGTCTCCCACGTTTTGCATACAACAAAGCTGACTGGACAGTATTTACAGTATGCAAGCGACAGACCAAACATTCACATATGATGGCAAGATGCCCGAGGACATTGGCACCCAACTACACCTTATACAATACAGTCACAAGCAGCAGCTGAAACAACACTGCTCATCGCCCACAAGAGAAGGTACTCGTTTACCCCTTCCATACGATCCAGGAGACTTATCACACACTACCAAAACAGATTCATACAAAACCAGCACAGACATGGGTAAGTACTCTTGGGCCTCACTATGCTCTGCAATCGTTTACTGAATAGTCTGGTCAGTGATCACGCCAAGCACTGGACATGCCTAGTTTTTTATTATTTATAAAATAAACACAATGAACAAATACACAGCACAAATACAAACCCTCAAGAATTTTGGAACTTCATTAAAAAAAATCAGGGTAAACAACTACACCACTTTCAAACAATTCATTTACAACGACAGAAACATCACGGACCCAGCAGAGGTCATACAAGTTTTCCGGCAACACTGGCAGACAATCTTTCACCAACACAGCCAACTTCACTTCAGACCCGCCGACACCAGGAGAGGTCAAGATGATGCTACTGAGCACCCCCCCCCATCCCTTCCCGAACAGAGACCCGGAGGCCTCGGATATAGGGCATGAACTCATTAGACGCCTCCCTATGATGCTTATCAACGGCCTGACTGTTCTCAATAATGCCTCCCTTATTCCAGATAATTTTCTCAACTCTTAAAAAGCAACTACTATTCTGATCCCATAACCAGGAAAACCACAATGACCCCAAAAACTACCGACTAATCAACCTACTCTAAATGCTCGGGAAGGTTTTCGAGCATCCAGTAAACCTCAGACTTTGACAACATCTTGAAGACAGTGACTTACTAAATGAAAGACAGTTCGGCTTCTTGTCCCACAGGTCGACGCATGACGCTCTTATAATAGTGCTGAACTACATACTAATCAACCAGAAAAAACGCCACAAGACAGCACTAGTGACCAAAGACGTCGAGAAGGCCTTCGACAGAATATGGCACGAGGGACTTTAACAAGATGTGTAACAACTCTGACCTGCCCTTGAACACTAAGAAACTACTCTGCAATTACCTGGACGACCGACAGATGAGGATTCACTTTGAGACTCCACTCTCTCTACTTTCCTCATCACTTGGGTCCCACAAGGCTCCGTTCTTGCACCAAAACACTATGTACTACATAAATGACATTCCTGACCATTTACACCCAAAAATATCTCGCACTATGCTACGCAGACAACATGAATACTAATAACGAGTCAACACATCGATGACCTTTCAAGCCTAACACAACGGGAAATATACAGCACTACATGTAAGTGGGACTGGTGAATACAGTCGAACCACATTAAATCCACCATCACATACTTCTACAAGAAACATGCTAACACAATACTCGACAAACTCTACTCACAATCACCAAACCCAACATATATTCCCGTCACCAAAAACACTAAAATACTCAGCCTAAATCTTGACAATAACTTAGGAATACACAGCACACAAACACGACAAAGCAAAAAGTCCCTCCTTTGACTATGGAGACACAAACACCAATGCACAAAAAAACTACACTTGTCTAAATCCCTAATTCGTCCTCTCATAACATACACCCCAATGTCCCTAATGCTCTCAGCCAACACAATTAAGTAATTATCAAAGAAGGCACCAAGCCAGGAAGAGTGTATGTAGCACCATCAAATGTGCGGAATAATCAGAGGGCGCTAAATATCACTGAGGATGCTGTGACGGTGTCCCACACACCGTCACAGCAACGACACGATCTTACGACAGATCAAGAAAGCTGTGCTCCACTCGTATTGACTAACCCCTGTGGTTTATAGGAAATGCTTCCATGAATGCACAAGAGCTTCCGGAAGGTCGTATGCTGAAACTCCACGGGACATGGAGCGCAGGTTCCTGCGGTGGCTGAAGGCCGAAGAAGTGGAGACGATGGAGGAGCTGAAGCAGTTGATGGTGATGGAAAGATTCATGTCGATGCTCCATCCAGAACTAAGGGTCAGGATCAAGGAGGCAGGTATTAGAGAACTTAAGGCTGCTGCAGACAGAGCCGACCTGCTGGATGAGCCACTACATCTCGGAAAGGAGGGACCGCCCAGGCAATCGCCTTACCCAAGGTTTGGGGGGAACGTCAAGAGTTCAGGAGGGGCGAGGACGGGTGGAGACTCTCCCAAGGGTAGTGTTCCCAGGGAGGTAAACCGGACCAGGAGTTCAGGGGAACAGAGAGGAGACCCCAAGGGGGTAACGCCGGGACTCGTGCAGGAGCGAGGAATGCTGCCAGGGAGACGACGGCCGGGAGTCGCGAGGAGGACCCAGGAGACGGTGGTTTCCGGGAGCGTTGCCCGAGTGACAGGTGGAGAGTCGCCTCCCATTAGAGTCAGGTGTTTTAATTGTGGTGGGCGCGGACAATTCGCACGTAAATGTGGTCACCCCAGGCAACACGGAAATGTGGCACTGGTCAGAATGGACGACCAAGGAGCCAAGAATGTTTTGAGCAGATCTCCACTAGAAAGGAAGGAAAAGATCCATCATTTTATTTGTGAGGGTACCGTGGGAATAATGGGGCCGACCCCATTCCAGTAAAGATGTTAAGAGATACTGGAGAAGACTTTACACTGGTCAGTGAGACCCTATTCCCTGAGGGATATGAGAACACCAGTGTGGGGGTGGCCATGATGACCACTGTGGGTGGCCCAGTGAGAATGCCCCTTCACGAGGTGATTTTAGACTCTGACTACAGCTGCAAGACCCTTGTGGTGGGGGGTCTGTGCCTCGATGCCCAAGATGGAGGCCCATGTCATTCTAGGAAATGACACATGTGGGGGATGTGTGCTCCCAAACCTCGTTAAGGGCGAGGAGTGTTTGGAACACTATTGAAAGGAAGGCAGTGCGACAAACACCCAGGGAAACACGAGGGAGATCGCTGAGGGAGCGTTCCCTGTGTGCGCGGTATTCCCGAGACAGAGTGTCAAAGGCGAAACAAGTGGATCTGGTCATGCTGGAGAGGAAGTGCCTGGTGGCCTAGGAATCAATCAACTCTTCAAGGAACCCAGAGGACAGATGGAGTCTAGTGGGAACCTGGATGACGGAGTACAGATACCTCTCACCAGTCCTCTCGAGTTGGATAGCGCTGGACTGGGCGAGCTGCTGCGAGAGGAATTTCCCAAGTTGGTACGAGAGGCCGAGGGAGGTCGCGCTGGACCCGAGACTACTCCGCATTTCTACTTAGAAGAGGGGATGCTGATGAGGCAGGAGGAGGCTAGTGAGGACGGAGGTCGATATAGAGGCGCTGGGAGTGAAGCGGCAGGTAGTGTTACCGACTCGATGCAGGGGAGCAGTGCTTGAGTTGGCGCACTCGGTGAACCCTGCAGGTCACTTGGGAGTAACCAAGACGCTAAACCGGATCAGGGAACACTTCTATTGGCCGGGAATGGACGCCAACGTGAGACGTCATTGTAAAACGTGTCTTCCTTGTCAGAGGGCGGGAAAGAACGTGCCGGCAATACCGAGGGGCCGTCTGGTTCCTGTCCCTGCTTTTGGACAAGCGTTTGAGCGTCTACTGATAGACGGTGTGGGACCCTTGCCCCAAACGAAGAGAAGGAACAACTACTTGCTCACGATTATGCTCGTGTCAACGAAATTCCCTGAAGCGGTCCCGGTGCGGCAGTTAACATCAAAGAGCATTATGGGACAGCTCCAGCGATTTTTCTCTTGGGTGGGGATACCCAAAGAGATTCAGACTGATTGTGGGAGCGTGTTCCAATCGAGATGGTTCAGACAAACTATTGCAAGCTGGGGAATAACCCAGATTCGGTCTTCGTCCTACAGACCGCAGTCGCAAGGAGCGATCGAAAGGTTCCACTCGACCTTGAAGACCATGTTAAGAGTGTTCCGTGCCGAACAAGGAGCGGAATGGGATGAGACCGTGTATCCAGCGTTATTTGCGATACGGGACACAGTGGTGGAGTCTCTGGGATTCTCGCTGTTTCAACTCTTGTATGGACACGAGGTGCGTAGTCCCCTATCGATGCTGAAGGAACAGCTGACGTCGGGAGTGGCCATGAAATCAGTCGACGAGTACGTGTATAAATTCAAGGAACGACTTGGAAGTGCAAAGAAATTGGCGGCCGAGCATCTGAAGAAAGCCCAGAGGAAGATCTCCGATTGGTATGATCGGAAGGCCGTCCCAAGGGAGTTCCAGGTTGGGATCCGGGTGATGGTGCTGCCACCCGGAAAGAGCAAGGTGACTGAACCACGTTTCGAAGCACCATACAGGGTTGTGAAGCGGATAGGCCAGGTGAACTATAAAATCAGCAAGCCAGACCGACCCCATAAGACTCAGGTGTGTCATATAGATCGTCTGAAGCCGCATTTCTAGGAAGAAGGAAAGGCCACCGTTTGGAACGGGACGATGCGACCAGAAGGAGAGGGGAGAGCAGTTATATGTATGAGACTGAATCAAGAATTACCGGAGGAAGAAGGAAAATGGGGCCATGCTGATGGCACTCATCTTTCCAACACCTAGAGTCTAGGAAGCATCGGAGAGAAGTTACAACATCTGAAAGGGAAGCACAGGGCCGAATTGATGACCATTTTGAGGGAGAATGAGTATTTTCACGGACGTACCCCGAAACCACAGGAGTGTGATGCACAAAATAGAAGCGAGAGGTGGTAGGCCGAGTAAGAAAAGTGCTTATCGGGTCAGCACAGAGAAGAGGGAGCTAATGAGGAAAGAAGTGGAATATCATCTGGCGAACGACCTAGCAGAGCCCAGTAACAGTGAGTAGAGTTTGCCTTGTTTGTTGGTAAGGAAGAGCGATGGGACGTACCGTTTTTGTATGGATTATTGGAAGGTAAACGTTATCACCATGTCTGATTCTCATCCTATGCCCCACGTGAATGATTGTATCAACCAGGTAGGCAACGCCAGGTATGTGTCGAAGGTCGATCTCCTGACAGGGTATTACCAGATATCATTGACCCCGGAGGCGAGGAAGATTTCTGCTTTCGTCATGCTGGATGGGCTATACCAGTACAAGGTGCTGCCGTTCTGATTGAAAAACAGCGGCAGTTGCGTCCAGAGAATGATGAACGAGGTGCTTTGGGGGGGCCGAAGGATGCATGGTGCACATAGATGACATCGTGGTGTACGCCAACAGTTGAGAAACACATTTAGTCCGACTTAAGGAATTATTCAAAAGGCTTGAGAAAGCGAACTTGACAGTGAATCTAGCAAAAAACGAGTTTGGGAAGGCTCGTTTGGAGTACTTGGGGTTCATTATAGGACAAGGAGAAGTGACCCAGTTGATCAGAAGGTGACGGCAATCAAGGAGTACCCCGTGCCCAGAACGAGGAAGGAGTTACTTCGGTGTCTAGGAATGATAGGCTACTACAGGGGGTTCTGTGAGAATTTCTCCATCATTGCCCACCCTCTGACGGAGTTGTTGTCCAAGAATAAGAGATGGAAGTGGGGGGGAGGCCTGCCAGGAATCTTTTGAAAAGACAAAGAGCCTGTTGACAGAGGGCCCCTGTTCTGATATCCCCAGACTTCTCGACGAGATTCATACTATATGTCGACGCCAGTGACGTGGGAATAGGAGCCATGTTGGCCCAAGAAAGGAACGAGGTACACAGACCAGCGGCCTTCTACTCAAAGAAATTTGTAAAGTACCAGCGCGTCTACAGTACCGTCGAGAAAGAGGCCCTAGCTTTAGTCATGTCTCTAAAGCATTTCGATGTATATGTGGGAGGTGGTGTGCGACCCGTACTAGTATTCACTGACCATAGCCCATTGACCTTCCTGTACAAGATGAAGAATTCAAACCAGAGGTTAACGAGATGGGCGTTGCTTCTGCAGGAATATTGGTTAGAGATAAGGCACATTAAGGGAAAAGAGAATGTAGTGGCAGAGGCCATTTCCCGTGTGCACTGATCAGATATGACATTTTAAGGAGAGGGGTATGTGACGGTGACCCACCCTTATATTTCTTCCTTCCCAGCTTAAAAGAGTCATATCTCCGTAACCTGAGTATTATCTGATGTTCAGGGAACATTTTCAGGTGTGGGAAAGCGTAGAGCGTGATTAAGCTGGCTGTAAAATAGCCAGCTAAGTTTGATTATGCAAGGGGAGTACGCCTTTTGGGGCACAAGACGGCGCCGAGCCATCCTGTTTCTCGCCAAGACGACGTGACACCTCCCAGCACCTGATTGGCCAGGTGAGGTCACGTGCCAGAAGTGACCAATGACAAGAGCCCTCGGGTGGTGTGACATCATGAGAAGAAGGGCTCTCGAGGCGGCTGGCGCCTAGGCGGGAGAGAGTACGTCACGAGCCGCCCTAGAGTGAGGACGCGCTCGAGTGAGCTCCAGATCTAGAGGCTAGAGAGCCCTTACCAGTAGATTTAAGCATCACTTTGATACGGCAGACAGATCGAGAGGCCACCCTTAATCCGTTGAGTACCCAGAAGCAAGGATAGGCCGGATTAGAAAGCTAAAAGCTCTATCAAGAGTCTGCAGCAGGACGAACGTTGGGGCTGGAGACGTCTGGGATGCCCAGTGGACCGCGTTATACATATCAAGCGAGACGCTATGGCTGGGCCGAATCTACTGGCAATGAGGCGAAGGGAACTGTGCTGGACTGCTAGGGTCGGCAGTGCCAGTGAGAGTGGAGGACGATGACGGAGGTACCTGTCTCCAGTCCCGCGGAGAAGAGGAGGAGGAAGGCAGTACCTGTCAGGAGTGAGTACGGCGAGGACGACGGAGGAACCTGTGTGTGCGGGAACTGATCGTCGGGAGATCAGAAGCCAGGACCAGGAACCTCAACATCCCTCAACAGAGGACAAGTCGGCTTCGTGGTTGGAATGAAGTAAAGTAGATAATTGTCCCTCACTTTACCCCTTTGATCTAGGCGAGCTAGGGTATTTTATGTATTGTAAAACATTTCTACTTATCATTTTATTGTCTATGTGACAGAGTGTTAGGCTAGGAGCCAAGAGCTCATGTAGGCTTGATGGTGGTGGAACATATGTGTGTTGATGCGGTGATGTTAGTGATCCTGGAGGTAGTAGCTGATTTGCAAAGAGCCAGCAACGAACTTTGAAACACCCAGCTGATCGCGTTGCCAGAGGCACGGAGAGAGCCCCAGCCGTTTTGACAGTTGGAGCCATCAGCTGATCGTGTTGCCAGAGGAGCGAGGTGTATGAGGAGTGTTGCCGACAGTAGACGATTCTACTTATAGACATTTCTTTATGCAAATTATATGAATAAAGAAATATTTCTTTTTTTTTAAATATATATATTTAACTGAAAACCTAGAAGTGGTACCACCTCTGGTGCAAGTGTAGGGACCCATGTCCGCAGAGAAGAAAATAAAGAGTACTCAGAGAAGATCTTGTGGATCCTCACTGAACACTAATATTTTCTTCTACCACCCCTATTCTTTTGGTATGTGTGTATATTTATCTAACTTTATTTGAAAATGTCATTACACAAAAAAGTTACAATATTGATTACATGCAGGGTACAAGGCTGCTTGTCACAAATTGTATAGCTCCTCCAGCTCCTCAGATGGCGGGCAGGAACCATGGATGCAGTAAGCAATTCCTCTCTGAATTGCCACACTAAGGCGCTGAAAAAGAAAACTGGCAGCTCTAGGGTCTCTAGTTGTTTCGATTAGCTTAGACCCCAACTCCTTCAAAAAGCTAGCAGCACTTTTACCCCAGGCACCAAGTGTCGCTGAGACAATGAGGACAAAATTGTATTGGTGCTCAAGGTCTCTGTATTTACGGGACTTGGCCACTTCTCGGTGATTGGCAGCTCCTCCTGCATGTGTAGCACTGAAGTCAACATAGGTATTGGCTAAAGTTGAAACGCAAGTATAGTCCCACACCAACTGTCTACCATTCTTCCAGGGGCTCACTGTGATTCCATCTGGGTGACCGACAGGCTCATCAGAGTTGCGGGACATCAGGTAACGGGGCTCTCTCTCTCTGCTGGACAACCGGCTGTGGTAAGGCTTCTCTTAATAATGTCATTGACCTCGCCGTGTCTTGCATGCCTTCCTCCAGTCCTTTGGCAGAGAAGGCCATGCCGTCCTTACCTGTCGGCTTCTGCCTTGCCGCAAATACACTTGTATTTGGTATGGATTGGGGCAGCGAGGCGGAGAGCCACAGCAATTTGGAGGGCCTGCGGTGTGAGACGGGTGCCGGTGGCTAACATTGAGGTTGCTAATAGGAAATCACCTGCATGGGGAGCCGCTACAGCTCTAAGTCGGGCAGTGTCATGTGGTGTTGTCGCAGCTTCTAGCGAAGTCGCAGCTTCTTGGTCAGCAATGGGGCGATCCCAGCTGGATTGCTTATGGGCTTCAGAAGGTGGTGGTTGGGGTGCTGGTCCTGCGAGAGAGACCCATTTGGTTGTGCAGTCTGTGAAGCTGGGATCATGAACCCCTGCCTGTTGAACTAGGTGCTCAGGTAGGATTTCCTTCACTAAGTTGTCAGACCCCACTGAAGAGGACAGGAATGCTGGTACAGCAATTTGTGATGCTGTGCGCACGCCAAGGCACCCGAGTCTGACAGGAAGGGAGTCCTGTTTCCACTGTGAGTCGCTGAGGGAAAGATTGAGGGATTTTTTTAGTGTTGATTTCAGCAAGCTTTCGTACTCTTCTAATTTAATATTGTTGAAAGATGGCGAACATCTTAAAAAGTAGGTCAGCCTGGGGAGGGGCAAGCATCTGTGGATGAGGTAAAGTGCACCATGAGCATCGATGTCTTCATTCCTCTCGTTCATCCTCTTCAGGTCAGTGATCTTCTTACCAAGGACCTCGTCGATGGCATTCCTTCCAAGAGGAGCACCTAGGAGTGTGCTGTCCTCAGGGTTGGTTGTATGAATGCCAGGCAAAACAACCTTTATTTGCTCTATTATGTGCTGGTTGGTGGAGGTTATTTCGCACTTGGAAGAGTTCAGGGTAAGCCCTAGGCTTGCTCCTTGCTCCTGAATTATTCTTATGTCATCCAAGAGTGAGACTGGTGAGCCGGCTAGAGTACTATCGTCCAAAAACTAAATATTGAGCTCACTGGACAGGTTATGGGTGACTTCCTTGATGACTAGGCAGAAAAGAAAAGGAGCAAGGGAGTCACCCTGTTGGACACCTTGTGATTCAATTTCATATTCCCCAAAAAGCAGTTTGATTCTTGCTGTAGCATGAGTTTACAAATGGGTAGAGGGAAGGAAACAGGCGATGAACCGCACTGAGTACTGCATCCCTTCTAACCAGATTGAAAGCATTTTTGAAGTCCAGCTTTATCATGGCTTTTTCATCCGTAATGTTGGCAATGTAGGCTCTAGCTGCATGAGCCGCTGCCTCACACCCTTGGGGAATGCCAAACCCAAGCTGTTTTGGCTTCAGCATGTCGGCTGCTTCCTGACTAACTGCTCTAGTAGCAGCCTTAGTGACGAGACGCCGGAGTGAATTGCCCACAGCTATCGGTCTGATTCCTCCATCTTTTTTCCTCAGGGCACAGAGGGAAGCGCCAAAAAAGGGAGAGGCCGTATGGGCTCTGGTATGTTGCCAGGTAGACATGTGTTGGCGAATCTAGTTAGTTTCACCAGGAGGCCCTGTGCAATGTCTCCCAGTGCAGGGTTGAGCATTTGTTTGATGTGGTTGGGTCTTAGTCCTGTGACCCCACCTGCTGATCCTGGTGGGAAGGATAAAGCTGCTTTATGCACCATGGATTCGAGCGCATACAGGGGTTCTGCTCTGGTGACACCGACTAGGGGAACACTGTCGTCACGAGGAGCTCTGGGTGGGTGTTTTTTCCTCAGGGCTTGTGCTGTATCGGCATCCCTGGTGGCGACTGTGTCTTCACTGGTGATGATTCTGATTGCCCCTATTGTGTTGCCTTCTACTATTTTCTTGCTGACTGTTACTCTGATTTTGGATGTCTCGGTTCTGCTGTTGATCCCTTTCCTGCGGTGGGTGTTTTTGGCATGGATGGGGAGGGGTGCCTGGTTGTCCTCTCTAGGAAAACTATTTATAGCCATAATGACCGAGGAAGCTAGTGATTTGTCTCTCCTTGCAGGGACAGCTAGGCATATGTTTCCAAACAGGAGAAGGTTGCGCCGTGCTTGGATGGTTCTGGGGAAGACTTTGACCTTTTTCAAGAGGTTGGATAGTTTGGCTGCTGCCTGGGGCCGGGCAGCTTTGGAGATGTGCTGCTAGGTTCCAACCTATGCTGCTTTGATGGCTTCTAGTAGACTGAACTGAAATTTTACTGAAATATATATATATTTTACTGAATGAAAATATATATATTTTCTTCAGTAAACTTTTAAACTAACTGATGAGTTTAAGTGAGCCTCCATTCTCTAGGATTATTTTTGAGTGAGACCATTTTATGACACCTTGCACTGCACGTGATATTGCATCCTTAATTAAGATAATTAAAGTGACCACTGACGTGTTGCTGGGACACGAGTATAAACACCCAGCTGGCGACTTGAGCAGACCAGATATCAAAGAGAGAGTCTCCCAGTGTCAGGACGGGCAGTTTCAGGTGAGTTATCGGAGGCTTGAACCTCCCCACTCGCTAGTAGTGTATAAGGCCAGCCCTTGGCCGACTGGGGAAGCCCCAAGGCGGAAAGTAACGTCAGGAACTGAGGGGCTAAGACCCGTGGGAGCAACCCCAACCACAGGTAGGAAGGGGGTGAAGCCTGATAATGCCAATACGCGAACAGAAACGTATCAGGCGAACGATATCAAAAGAATCCGATTCACCAAGAATTCTATCGAGGGATAAGTGACCACGGAGGACGGTCGGGAAGCAAGACATACGCTTGTCGTGACAATCAGGACCTTCAACAAGGATCTGCACAACTGTAAGAGGGACAATGCAGTTAGGACAATAAGGAGCAGGACGGTGCTCCATTAAGTGTCCGCGAGTTAAGCGCGTATGGACAATACGCAACATTGCCAGAGCTATTTCCCATCGTCAGTTACAGTGGTAGGAGGAAGGCCATAGGGAACGCACTATGCTTAATAGTACGTAGTTTGTTACCAGTAACAGAAGACCAACAACCCTGCCAATGGGCAAGGATGCAGGAATGACTAACTTTGTAAAAGTCGGAATAAGGAATACATTTATGGTAGATGGGACCAGTGCTGATAGCTTCCTTAGCGGCAGCATCTGCACGCTCATATAAAGAGACACCATTATGGCTGGGAACCCAGCAAAACTCAACTGTTTTAAATCTACTGGAGATAAGAAACAGCCAATGTTGAATCTCGACGACCACCGGATGTACTAGATTAAATGACTCCAAGGTCGTGAGGGCACTGCAAGAGTCATCTATAACCACAAAGGAGGATTGACAGAAAGCAGGAGACGAAGAGGAGAGAGAATACCATAAAGTTCTGCCATGAAGATGCTAGTCTCCGGAGGCAGGCGACACATATTGGTGAGGTCAGGAAAAACAACAGTAGCCTACACCGTCTGCAGACTTAGACCCTTCAGGGAAAAAAGAAACTGAGCGGTAATGTCAAATAAAGTTTTCATGGAAAAGGCGTTGCAGAACTGTATGAGGGGCAAAAGCTTTAGTGATGTGGGTCAAGAATTTGCAATAATGAGTAAGGAGACCCTCCAAAGGAGCAAGGAATGAACAACACGAGGAGAAATATTAGTAATACTGTAAGAGAATGTAAATACTATGTAATTACTGAAAGTAATACTAAAGAGAATGTTGCAAGCAAGAAAACTGGACAGAAAGCTGGAGGTACTAAAGGGTAACAGGAACTACAGGAGGGGGAAAAAATCATAGCACGACACTGGCGAGAGTGAGGGTGTTGTAAAGACCGCGCAATGTAGCGAAGACAGTAGCGATCTCGGCGGTCATGGAGAGACAGAAAGCCAGTGTCAACATACAAGCTGTAGGGTAGGAGGCAAACGAAAGGCACCAGACCTGAGGCGCAACCCAGTATGGTGCAAAGGATCAAGACGATGAAAAGAATTAGGAGAAGCAGAAGAATAAGCAGGGCAACCATAATCGAGTTTAGACAGTATGAGAGAGGAATGCAAATAGAGGACCGTACGCCTATCCGCTCCTTAAGAATTATGGAACAGAACCTTAAGTAGGTTAAGGACCTTAGAGCCTTCAACACGGAGGTAAGAGATATGGGGCGACCAAGATAAACAAGTGTAAAAGATTAACCCCAAAAGCGTCACAGAATCTTTGTACACAAGTGGAAGACCATAAAGCGACAGAGAAGGACGAAGGACGAGATGTTTTTGAGTAAAAGTCATAGCACAAGTCTTAGTTGCAGAGAACAGCCATGATTGGTGGCCCAAAACAACACGGCATCAATCGCAAGTTGAAGCCACCGTTCAAGGAGAGGCGAATCATCACCTCGACAGCAAAGAATAAGATCGTCGACATAAAGAGCGGATAAGATGCCAGAAGAAATGGAGGAAAGACCATCATTGAGAGCAACCAGAAGGAGAGTAGTGCTCAGAACACTATCTTGGGGTACACCTTCGTATTGCCGAAAAGAGGCAGAGAGAGCCTTACTAAAGAAAAGACGAGAGAGGAAGCTTTGGAGTAGGAGAGGGAGATTACACGAAGGCCAAATGAACGAAGTTGGGATAGAATATATATCTCCAGGTTGTGTTATATGCCTTTTCCAGGTCAAAAAGGACAGCAACAACGGAGATCTTCGCAGCAAAAGCAGTACGAATATAGACCTCCAAGTTCACCAGGACATTAGTTGTGCTGCGGCACTTACGGAAACCAAATTGAGAAGGAGAGAGGTGGTGATGGTGATCCAAGAAACACATCACACGAACATTTACCAAACGCCCAAAGTGTTTGCAGACACAGATCATGAGGGCAATAGGATGGAAGTCCTTAGGGGATGTCCCGAGAGACCCCGGTTTCCAAATAGGAAGTACAATGGCATCGAAGCCAGTCCTCAGGGACTGACGACTACTCCCAGGCCTGGTTATACAGACTCGGTAAATACTGAGACGTGCAAGGAGGGAGATGGCGAAGCATCTCATAATGAATGTCATCCGAGCCAGCTGCCATAGAAACACAGAGGGCCAGGCAGACTGAAGCTCAAAGAGAGCGAAGGGATCGTAGTAGGGAAGGCGGAGATAAGTGCAGAAATCTAAGGGATGAGATTCAAGAACAGGCTTATGAAGAAGGAAGGATTGAGAAAGACAAGAAGCAGAGCTAACAGAAGAAAAGAGGAAACCCAGTTCGGAAGCAACCTGCACTGGGTCCGCCACAAGAGTACCACGGAGGTGAAGAACCGGCAAGATATCTCGAACAAACTTACCCACAATCTTTTAGATCTTCTTGCAGCTCTGCTGCAGAAGAATATCGGACGTAATGATGGAAACATAAGCTCTCCAACTCTCGCGCTTAGCTGAACGAATGGTCATACTGGCCACCGCACATACTTTCCGATACAAAATAACAGAATCAGCAGTCTGCCGGCGTCGGTGTTTCCTCCAGGCCGCACGCTTTCAGAGGACAGCCCGAGCACAGTCTGCATTCCGTCAGGGAACGCACTTCCGGCTGCCCAGAGTGGTAGAGCTAGGAACAGAGCAGAGGGCAGCGTCGAAGACGGTGTCATGAAAAAGGAGGAGGGCACGAGGAAGAGACAGAGAGGAGAGGTCAGAGAGAGTAGCACAGAGGGTAAATAGGTTCCAGTCAGCTTTGGCAAACTGCCACCTAGGGAAGGAGAGGGAAGGGTGGAAAGAGAAAAAGGAAACAAGGATGGGGAAATGGTCCCCCATTATGGAGATCATCAAGAACCCGCCATGTGAGATCTAAGTAACGGGACGACGAGCAGAGAGAAAGATCAAGACAGGAAAGGGTGCGAGGTCCAGATTCCTCGGTCCATGGGTGGGCTCAAAAGAATTCAGAAGAGACAGGGACAAAGAGTGGACGAACGGTTCGAGAATGCGACCTCGTGTGTTTGTCAGCATATCACCCCAGAGGGTATGTCGACAGTTGAAATCACCCAACAGGAGTACCGGCTCTGGCAAGGAGTCCAGGAGGTCCTTAAGATCAGAAGGGAAAGCGGGACATTTGGGGGGAGATAAATAGAACAGACTGTATACCATTTAATCACAAAAACACGGGCAGCAGAACAAGGATAGGGATGGAATCAGTAGGGGGACGAAGGGAAAATCAGTATGAATGAAGAGAGCAGTTGAGGTATGGGCCAGAGCTTGGAGGGGGGGGGGAGAAAAATTAATAACCACGAAAGTGACTAGGACGAGCACCTAGCATCGTCTCTTGGAGACATAACACAAAGTGGTGAAAATTGTGTAATCAAAGTTGGAGTTCATGGAAGTTGGCATAAAATCCACGAATATTCCATTGAAGAACAGACATTATCAAAAAGAGAAAGGACAACAAAAGAGAACAATAAAGAAACGAAGGTAAAGAAGAACACAGTATAATAAATAAGCTCAGGATCAGGATCAGCAAAATCAGGGTTAGGGGGCATGGGTAAACTGAGTAAGAATGGAGTGAAGGGAACAGGAGGACAGACCAGAGGCGGACGGGTAGGGTCCGGAGGACGACACAACCGAGAGGGGTGGTTAAGCACAGCAGGAGAAGGGGGGAGGGGAAGCAGAAACCAGGGAGCTCACCTCAGCAAGGGCAACAACCGAGAGAGAATCAGGGGCTAAAGAAACCTCAATAGCTGGGACAGGGGCCCGACCACCAAAATGAAAGGGGACGGAGCAGGAGTGTCAGAGGTGAGGGACGAGGAAGAAAGCGATGCCTTCTTACCCGCCGGGAAGGATGAAGTAGAGGAGCCAGGCTTACGTTTTTGACTCAAAGAGACAGTTATTCCAGCAACAACGTACTGGGCGATAGACGCTATTGTCTCGACAGGAGAAGATAAACGGGAGTGAACAACATGAAGATTGCTGGGAGGGTGATGGACATCAGCCTGGACAGACAGGCGGCGTGGAGGGCCAAGAGACCAGGGCGAGGGATGGGAAGAAAAATTGGGAACAGAAGGGAAAGAAGACACAGGAGACATGGCAGACTGGGCAGGAAGAGGGGAAACTCCAGATGGAGAATCAGGAAGAGGGGGGTCCCATTGTGACAGAACGTAAAAGAACAGGGGTGGAGGTGGTGGGCATGTCCGGGTCTAAGATCTGGAAACGGTTGTGAGACCGAGTAAAGAGGGAAGGACGAGGAGAGGTAGAACGCAACACGAGAGCGTGAGATATGCCAACAAAAAGGGCAAGACGGCGAACTTGGTGTCTCGCTTGCTTCAGGAAAAGTCAGACAATCCCGGTGTTTCAAGTTGAGGACGGATTTCTCATGTTTGTAGTGTATACATGAGCAGGAGAAGGTAGGGGGGACTCACCGCAATTGAGGCAGCGAGCCTGGGGAGAATTGCACTGACTTAGAGTGACCATCGGTGTCGAATCCAGATGGTGGAAATCAAAGTATTTAGCCCATGTAGCGGGATCAAACAAGGCGTGGTACGTATTAGTATGGGAAAGTATCGTGCAAGTGAGGCCATGGCGGGGACGGCGTTGAGAACCCCCAGAGAGGGGGTTAAAAGGCCCAGTAGTCACAATAAGTGATGGAGCCGTGACAGGGGACGAGGTGGTAACCACTGGGGACTTGGAACTCGACCCTACCACAGTGGAGGGAGGGGAGCGGGTTCGGAGTAGTCTTGTCTGGGCCCAATGTAGCAGGGGCTACAGAGCCCGGTCTTCCATCGCAGTCCGACTCAGGTGCCTGGTCGCCTACCCCATGAGCCTGGGTAAGAGAGGTCGTGTATGTATCCATATATCATGTATTGTAAAAGGTCTGGGGCCTGGAACCAAGGGATACCACGTATGAGGGCAGCCAGGAAGGCCGAGCGCGGGCCAGTGCAGGAAGGGATGCTTTGTCCCCAGGGGTGCTCCCCCTTTTAAACAGTAGAGTCCTATTGCTTCGTCCATTCTCCTACACTTGTGCAAATATCTCATTCTCCCTTTCACCCTAGCCTGGACACCCAGCCATCCACTTAGGGCAGCCACTCACGGGCGATCCCTCCAGCGTGTGGGCTGTTGACGCCCAAGACCCCCTACGTTTGTGTTCATTCACACGTACAACTCCCAAAGAGGGACAGGAAAGGGGACCCTCACCGGTCCCAGAGAGGTGTACGTGAACCCCCTCACCACGTCAAGGAAACACAATGGAGGGGGTCAGCCAAAACAAACAAAAAGCTCCAACGAATTCAAACCCAAGATCTGATGTGCATCTACAACACCCGATGAGACGACTTCGTCACGAGTGTGATCCTCCACCTCATGGTAAACACACGACCCATAAACATATATACAGGAAGAACCTAGCCAACAGACACTCACTTAGGGTATCTACATACCATGAACACCACACCACATTCCTCACCTACACAATACAGACCACAACACCGACAACCTCTCTATCATCCCGCAACAACCACCACCCTATTGTATACATAAATAACTGTACAGCCTGCCCGCTGAGCACAGCTCCTTTTACACACAGTAGCCCAGTAGGCTCAGGAATCTGTACACCAGTTGATTGACAGTTGAGAGACGGGACCAAAGAGCCAAAGCTCAACCCCCGCAAGCACAATTAGGTGAGCACACACACACACACACACACACGCTGGTTGGGACTTCCGATGCTGTTGGGACTTTCCTTGATGCATGGGTGAACTTGTTTGGTGAAGAATGTATACCATAATTCAAGGCCTGCATTTGGGTTAAGCCCTGGCACTATTCCCTCTCACATGGGAACTCTCTGGCCTACCCTTCCCTCTGGCCCAACTTCCCACTCGCCCAAATGGGCACTTTACCTGTACACTTACATACAAACACTCGTATATACATAATATGCACTATAATATTTTATATAATACCATCTACTAACTCACACACAATTACTTTATCCAGCTTCTCAACAACTGGGCATGATCAACAACCGGTCTGGAAACTGCGTACAATCACCACTAGCTGACACTAGGCTCTATCCTGGCACAGTGGGACGCTAGTGCCTATTATGCTGCTAATACCAAAAAGGGTGGTGGTGTCACAACCAGTAACAGATGAGGTATGAGGAAACGATATCAAATACAGCACCTGGCATTACTTAATTTAAGTTCCTCAGAATAAATCACCTCACTAAGACATGTAAGAAAACCTACAACCTGGTATACATGATGCACAACGGTAGAAAAGATCCACGGCAAACCATTACAGCAACATGCCTAACATCCTAGCAGTCAAATAACACAAATAGGTCACAATCCCCAGACCGTAACGCCACAGATGCGCTCGCCTCAGATGATCAGAGAGTAGTGCCGCCTTTAGCCAAGCTAGCCGAGACGCAATACTGTATCCAACCTCGGTGAGTCTACTGACTCATCATTCAAATCTCAAGCTCATATTCAGACCTATCAAGAACATTAACTATCATAATTTAATATATAACTAAATTAAGATTATAATACACAGCCTTACATAATAATGCATATCAAGAATTCAGTACATTAAAGAGTTTACCAAGATATAAAATTAGGTGCACAAAGAATTCGTATTGGTAAGACGGTAACATTGGCACGAGTCGGTACTCAACGGGGGGGGGGGGGGGTTAAGGGAGGAATTTCAAGACTTCGGCCAGTCGTTAATACACATGTATACAATAATATATATATACAATATGTGTATCAAAAGTTTATCTAGGTGGTATACCTATCACAGTGCTATAACTTCATTTAATGACATGACAAGGACAATGCAAGGAACAACAATGGAATGGAAATTACACAGTATTTATATGAATAATACATTCAAGACCTAAATGTATTCGTTCTCCATCCATATAATATTACCTATATAGCATTTATGTAGCATTACATACAATAAGCATACAAGGAGATTTTTCAAGCTACATGACCTTAGGCTTCTGCTATACACTAGACTTAATATATATCCACAATTACATGGCATACAACTTTCATACATAAATATAATTTAGTAGGTTATATGTGCCACACATTGGCAATACACGAAATAACAATAATAGATTCTCAAAGATTTCCTAATAATTACAATATTCGTGATACTAGGCTAATCAGCCAAGATATCACTATATAGTTTGAGCACATCATACACCAGCCACAGTATGATCATACTGGTGTATGCGTGGGCATAACAACCACGAGACCACAAGTCTGGCTGGCCTACTCACGTAGTCTACACCGGTTCCATTCTGATTGTCGAAGCCTTCTAGTCAGGTAAGCTTATAATTCATTCATACTAACAATATACACTAACCAATTGATTATGGTTAAGTGACAATAATAATGTTAACCTGTTTAATTATGGTAAACCAAATTTATTAATTATAACCCCCTAAATTTGTGTGAAAGGAATTTTACTGGTGACATTAAATTAAACACAGTTCACTCCGAAGTTACAAATAAGTATTAGGCAAGTTATAAACAAAATTACAACACAGTCCACATTAAATTAATAATAATAAATTATTCACCGGTAGATTTCCCACAGGAGGGGGACCACATTTGTCTCTTCTCTCGGTAGGGTTGGTAGATCTGGGTGTGTTCCCCGTAATATTGGCATAACATGGGGGGTAGACGGACCTCTAGTGCTCTAATTGTGGTGCCAAGGAGTTCAGGGGGTATTTTAATGGGTGGCAAGTAGTTGGCTATTAGTGATTGAGGAAGGCGTGCCCCCGAATGTAAAGATGTTACCACTGGACATGTGGATTGCCGACATTACGTAGGCTTCGGCAAGGGCCATCATCTCGTCCACCTTCGGACTGTACATGAGGTGTGGCGTAAAATGTTGGTGTTGGCAGGCAAATGTGATTGCTGGTGTGGACTGCAGTGAGGCGCTGGGCTGAGGGCTTTGAGGATGTGAGATTGGGGTTGGAGTGGTTTGTGTGTGGGGGTGGAGGAGAGGTGCTCGAGCTGCTTGTGTTTTCCTTCACACATTGCTCAGAATAGCCTTCTGTGACATCAAAATCTGTGGAGATATGTGGCAATATCGTCGTTATTTGTGGGAATGCACTACAACTCCAGTAGGTGTGACGAGGACACGGTGAAGGTGTAGCAAGGTCTGCCCCATCTGTGGAATGCTCCTGATCATGTTCATTTTAATGGTGGATCAATGACATTGCTCACTGGTGAGGGAGATGGTGATATCAACGCCATTTTTTATATACAGACAAGAACATTGGGGGGTTAAGAGGTTACATAGTAATGATGACTTTGCATTCTCGTAAAGCCACTAGCACGCACAGTGTTTCGGGCAGAAATGGCAGAGTCTATTGCGTGCACCCGATCATATTTTCGGTTCCCCAGTGAAAGGCCGCCATCATGTTATACTTATGTACTTACTGTCTTGCTAATGACTTGTGTCCACATAAGTGACAAGGAAGGTGTCTTGTGCTCTAGAAATCAGTTCATCTGAGCAGTCAGGGGCCAGATTCGCGAAAGCATTTACGCAAGCACTTACGAACGTGTACACCTTTCCTCAATCTTTGACGGCTTTGGTTGCATTTATGAAACAGTCTACAAGCATGAAAACTTCCCATTCAACTGTTGTTATTGTTATAAACAGCCTCCTGGTGCTTCGGAGCTCATTAACTGTTAAATAATTGGAAACAAAGCCGCCAAAGATTGAGAAAAGATGTATAGGTTCGTAAGTGCTTTCGTGAATCTGGCCCCTAGCTTGATCCAGCAAGGACAAGTGGTGGCTGTGTGTAGAGACAGTGCTTTGTCTTTGAATTGTTATTGGTTGGACTGACGTACCCAGGATAGGCGAAGTTCAATTACGAGACGGCAGGACTGGCCGTCTGTTGAGAAGTTTGGCTTAGTGTGTTGCTGGATACTTCTGCCAGGGTGTTGCTGGAGAGACGAAATGGGGTGTCTTTGGCACAGTGACGTTACGATGTAGGACTGGCCCATGTTGTGTTGAGTAGGGTGAACTCGCCAGTGTGAGGACCATTGAGCGTGGGTGACGTATAACACAAGATAGTGGACTCACAGCGATAGAAGACTGCAGAATTTGTCGTATTAGTGTCCTGTGCAATAGTGACACTCGCAATGTTCATGTGTAAATATATAGTGATTATACAGTATATATTATATCTGGGAGAGTGCGGATTAGTATTGTCTATCCCCCCCCCCTTCCCCTTTTCCTTTCTAGATTACTTGCTACTGCCAATTCTCAATAACTTACTATTGACTTGGGGTGGGATCAGTGAAGAAGAGGCATCAAGCCCATTAGCAGCGATTGAGATAAAGAACCTGGATATTGGTCGAGTGAGGCCATAACACCTTCCGTGTGAGACACGGATTGTAGTGTACTAGTGGATGAATAGGCATAATAAGGGAGATATTAATAAGGTATTATATATTTCACTGAATAGAACGTGAAATAATAGATACAAATTGAACAAGTTTAGATTTAGGAAACACCTGGGTAAATACTAGTTTGGTAACAGGGTTGTTGATTTAGAACAAATTACCGGGAAACATAACAGACGTAGGATCTCTTGAGTTTGGGTGGATATAAATAGGAGCTGCTTCGTATGGGCCAATAGACCTTTCTGCAGTTTCCTTGACTCCTATGTTCTTATGTTTTAACTCTTGTTGCCGATTTATTCAAGATCTATCAAAATAATTCCATGATTACGAGTTTCAAACATACTGGAATAGTATACACACGGCTTTAAAGTAGTGTATAACACCACCATTCACTTCAAAGAATATTAATAATTGAATATTATGTCCGCTTGACCTTCACTATGCTTGTGAAAATATTTAGTTTAATATTGTAAACATTTTAAGTATATACTTCTTCTGTTGTCAGTCTTTGAACATTATCAACAGCATCTTCATCGTTAATAAAATTAATATTAATAAAAATAATTAAAAAAAATAATTAATAAAATCTACCCGAGTGCTTTTACTGATGTCTAATGCCCTATGATACGAAACATCTGAATTGATGTTAATACAACCAATGTTGTCCTCAATGATTTAAAACCTACATCACTTGTATAATTATCATACCTGCAATGTGTTCCTGCATTGTAACCCGAGCTACCTCACACACCTGTAGCGCCCTCGCACATACCTGTAGTTCCCTCACACACCTGTATACATATCATACCTGCAATGTGTTCATGTATTGTAACCTGAGCTTCCCCACGTGTTGCGACAAGTGGTTTTAACAGCAGTGACAATGTGGAGGGGACGGTGGACATAACCTGTAGCTCCCTCATACACACCTGAATCGCCCTTGCACACACCTGCAGCTCCAACACACCTGCAATAGAAAAGCCCTTTTAAGTATATTTCGAGCAAATTAACTAGTGCATAACCATTAAAATGTATATATAAATCTATACAAGTACATATATGTAAGGGGACATTTGCAGACATTCAGGAAATATAAAAGGATTAGAATGCTGTTATAACCATCCCCAAAAAGTTTTTAAATATACTAACGAAAGGAAAATGTTGCTTTGAATCAACATGTAGATTTCTCCATCCTGACATGTACGTAACCTCACTCAAGGAAAGAAAATGCTACGCCCTCAGCTGTCCATACTTTCACGTTGAAGGCACAGAATGCTAAATAGAGTGGCAAACACGAAATGGCTTTGGAGAAAAGCCAGTTAAATTTATACCCAGGCGAAAGAGGTTTCAAAAGGTTGAACATTGTGTATGGAACTGGCTGGAAGACCCACTTGCATACCAGAATCACACATGCAATTACACCTCACAACAGAGCTCCAGCTACGACAGGCAACAACCCTGCAACAATTAGTACTGGTCAGAACAAAACCGACAATCCCCACACATAATGGACCTGCATGAAGATCATCAAATTACCCCAAATAGAGTAACCTCATTCATCTTTACCAACATACAAGGTCTGAAAACAATAGGAAATAACCAATTACCGTTCATAAATAACCTCCTCACCTAGCCAAAAGCAGTATTTGGACCTTTCAAAGACATCCATGCAAGAGAACTTTGACAGTGAGATTTGGATACCAGAATATAATCTATATAGATGTGACATAGTAATTAGTTCACATTGAGGTTATCTTGAGATGATTTCGGGGCTTTTTAGTGTCCCCGCGGCCCGGTCCTCGACCAGGCCTCCATCCCCAGGAAGCAGCCCGTGACAGCTGACTAACACCCAGGTACCTATTTTACTGCTAGGTAACAGGGGCATAGGGTGAAAGAAACTCTGCCCATTGTTTCTCGCCGGCGACTGGGATCGAACCCAGGACCACAGGATCACAAGTCCAGCGTGCTGTCCGCTCGGCTCCCATATTTAAGGAGTAAGTTTGTATACAAGAGAGGACCTTGAATGCTCTGAGCTTAACTCTAGAAATGAGGTGGTAGTTAACTCTACTGGTAATAAAACAAAACTTATAAATTCTAATATTCAAACCACCAGATACAACGGCTGAGGATTTCACAAATCAGAGAGAATAGTCACGATAATCTGGCAAACCCAATAAATGAAATCTTCCTAGGTGACATCAACCTGCCCAGTCTAAGATGGAGACTAGCGACCAAGAATATTGTACCAGGAAATCTATCTGGACATAACCAACCTCAGATTAGAGAACTAATTAGATTTTGTGACAAATTTTCACTCAACCAGCAGATAGAGTCACCTAATTACGAAAATATTCTAGATCTGAACTTCACAAACAAAGGAGACAATCAAAGACATTACAGTCGCATACCACATACTTAGACCACAAGCTCATTTAAGAGCAAACTAACATAATACCTGTAATAAGCCTAAAACAATGATCATGTATTAGGGGTTATTCATTAAATTCAATTTTAATAAAGGACAGACTGGGAAAAGATAGACAGGGAACTTAAAAATAATTCCATTGAAGGTTTTCAGTAATAATAATCCCACACAAGACATAAAACAACTGACTTCCAAAGAACACACAGTCTAAAACTTGTTCCTTTGTTGAAAGCCAGAATGAGGGCCAACGTATAAAGAACAATCAGACGCGACTACAAAAGAAGGAAAAAAACTGCTAAAGAGACACGACCTATCTCAACAATAAGAACAATAATTTAAATAGTTTTAAAAGTTCTAGCAATGGCTAAAGCAATCATATCAAATTTTAGAAATGCAATTAAAAAAAAAATATGACATTCAAGAGAATTAAAAGAAAATATTCCTTCACATATGCGAAAAAAGAAAAAACCAGTCAGTATTGGACCTATTTTTACAAGTGAAGGTTCATACAGAAGATAACACGGTAATCGTGATATCCAAACTCCTGAAAATATAACTGATACGGACACGAATTCTGCAGATTTTGAAGGAGAAATTGACAACATGCCCATTCACTCAATATGTATAAAGGAATGCCAAGTGCCAGTAGCATTGTGTGGAGAAAGAGCTTGCACACAGGGAAGATACAGGATTCGCTTAAATCAATATATTTCATATATTTTGCTACTCTTACAAGGGAGGGAGCAAAGCAATGGCTAAGAATTATTGACCAGTCGCTCTAACGTCCCACATAATAAAAGTATTTAAGAAAGGGATCAGGAGGCAGGTTCCAGTTATATGGAGACCCATGACGACCTCAACCCAGGACAACATGGATTTAGAGGTGGAAGATCATGCCTCTCGCAGCTACTTTACCACTACGACAAAATCACTGAGGCATTAGAAGAAAAACAATGCAGTTTGGTATATGCAGACTTCACAAAGGCATTTGATACATGTAACCAGAGTGATAACACACAAAATAAGGTTAATGGGAATGTCAGATAAAGTTGCTCGGATGTATTAAAATTTCGGTGGAACAGAACACAGACCAACTGTCAACCAAACAAAAGAGAGTTCAAGCAGTTAAAAGCTCTACCGCAGAGTAGTCCTTGCACCACTTTTTTCCTTTTTCTCATATCACATATAGACATTTATACAAGTCACAGCGTCGCATCACCTTCTGCGGATGACAAAAATCAGCATGAAACTGAATTCTGTTGAAAACATTGATAACGCACAAACAGATATCAATTAGATTTTCGACTGGACGGCAGAAAATAGCATTTTGTTATCAGTGATAAATTCCAGGAACTCTGGTACGGTAAAAGTGAGGACATTAAACCAAATATAGGGTACAAAACACAACCCAAATCTGCCCATAGTAGGAAAGCATAATGTAAATGATAAGGCATCAGTCATTATTATTCCCATAACGTTAAGGGAGCATAACAAAAATTTAGCATCATCCAGAAAAATGATAGGAAGGATTATGAGAAACGTCAAATCCAGAGATCCACTCACAATGGTTGTACTATTCACATCACTCCTGCTGTCCGTCATTAGTACTGTTCGATACTTGCTTCCTCCTTAAGAGCAGGAGAGATTGCTGAAAGAGGGAATACAGAAAACAAACGGCATTAAGAGCAGAAACAACGGCATTAAGCATAGAAACAAACGGCATAAAGAGACACGATAAAGCACCCAATTTATTGGGATCGTCTCTAAGAGCTCTAAATGTTCTCCCTAGAAAGGAGATGAGTGAGGTATCATATAGTATACACATCGAAAATTGGAGGGCCAGCTCCCAAATCCCAGTAAAATAACAAAATAGTGAAGTGAACGATATGAAAGGAAAATTCAGATTAGAATCATTGAAGAGTAGGCACAAAGGCACAATCAGAGAACATTGTATAAACATCAGAGGTTTACGGTTGTTCAACATACTTCCAACGAGCATAAGAAATATTGCTGGAACAAACGTGGACGTCTTCAAGAGAAATCTTGACAGGTTTCTTCAAGAAGTGCAGGACCAACCGGGCTGTTGGTGCATATGTGGACCTGCGGGCCGCTCCAAGCAATAGCTTGCTGGACCAAGCGCTCAATGAGTCAAGCCTTGTCCTCCGGCCGGGCTTGGGGAGTAGAAGAACATCCAGGTACAGTATTAAATTTGTAAAATAAATACAAGCTCAGGATTATGTAAATACGCTCTTGTCAAATGCAGTCGTGTGTCATTGTCTGGCTAGTAATTATTCTTGGAATAATGGCACACACAAGGGCCCAATGTGCACTGCCTGGAGATTTGGGCAGATATCGACAGGTTAATGAAGCAGGTGAAACCATAATGGAGAGTAAGGTGTCTCGTAGGGATCCAAAGGAGAAGCTCCGTCGAGATAGCTGTTGAGTGGGTGGATCAATTGAGTTAAGGCAGCAAAGGACGTCGAAAGAAATGAAGAACACTGGTTAAAAGGTACAACCACTCGAGTTGAATGGATAAGACCATGTGCGGTAACTAAGCAGAGAAGCTGAGCATCACAACAAAAGCCTGGACATGTATTGGGATCTTGGGACATGCGCTGGTTAGGCAAAACCTCCTACTCTACAAATGCAAGTGTTTGGGTATATTCTCCGAGGGCAAGGGATAAAGTTAATAAGAAATAGTGAGACGCAATATGATCAAGCCCACTGTCTGCGTCTCGGTAAACAATATTCACCGAGCTAGAAATAGGAATTTAAATATAGTTGCAATGACAAAGGTATTGTACGAGTAATGCAATTCCATTAATGAATAATTGGAAAGCTTGCATTAGCAAGAACACCATGTATGCTAGTTACTATGATATACATTTCATGGTAGGCGTGTGGCAGCTTTTGCAGACAGAGTTAAGTGCGTAGGTCTGTTGTAGGCATCACAGTAATAGTGATATGATTATGGCCATTGGAAGCTGTGGCTGCTGTTGTAGCCGCTTCAACGTGAATTAGGTCGATGTACTGTTGCAGTATACAACATAGGAGAAAGTACGAGGTAGTGAATCAAGAACTACATCACTTATCAAATGGTGTAGGAAAATACGTGGTAATACACACGAGTAGTCAGATTGTGGTTACACCGAGGTATGGTCAATGATTAAGACAGCCTTAGGTCACGTAAGCCAATGTTACAGCCAAGAGGTCACAAAGGTTGATCCAAAGTTCTTGGAAACAGATTTACGTTTAATATAATTATAGCGTCCTTGGGATGCCGAGTGTGGTGGTGAATGCAATCTGGAGGGCCGCGGTTTCATCAAGTATTCCTCTTTATCTGCTCGTGGCAGTGACACAGAAACCAGCCTAATGTGGGGACCTGATGTGATCTTGTTGACTCCAGTCGGGTCTGCAATGTGAGAGTATTGTATGGAAGACTAACCGGGTGTGGAGTGTTTTGGTGATGATTCGGGATTAGGAACTTAGAGGTTACGAGTTGCAGATGATAGGCAGGTTTATCTAGGGCGTTTATTGCCAAGGGCTGCCAATTTCCAGTACTAACCTATTGGAACACTTCAAGGGTCTAGGTGGGGAAAAATAGATTGTATGAAGTTAATTTCATGAAGCTAATGATATTCAGTAGGGTAAAATATTGTATTCAGAACGAATCTGGGTTTGAGTTTACGACAGACAACAATAAATGAAGCCACTAACAAACGCCAATGTATGAAGAAAAATACGGAACAATTAACAATATAATAGAGGATACCAATTATTTTACACTAATATATCTCGGTCGAGGATGGGAAGTGGCAATATGTCTAAGTATTAATGCAGTTTGAGAGTGGGACAGAAATTTGAGCTCAGCAAACTGTTGAGAGAATTAAATGGAAAATTAATCTACCTAACAATTGAATTACACATAATCCATCAAACTAAGTGAAAAGAATAACTTTTATGGTAACTAATATCTAGAGCTTCTAGGTCTAACAATAAACACTGACTAATTTGAGTACAATAAACTTATTTGCTATACAGGAAATTAATTAGTTTTAAATTTCTGACTGCTTCATTAAGCAAAATAATATTGTGGCAACACAGCTAACATAATATAGACTTGCGTAACAGGGAGACACTGATAAGTAGCATCTTAAAAGGGAGTGAGCTAGGCAACAGGGATCATGAGGAAATTACTTTAGGACACGAAAAAGTTATTTGAGAGAAACTTAAAGCTCCAGATTTTTCTCACATCTGATTCATATATTTAGGCGTTCTTTGGGAATTATATATTTGGCAGATCTGAACATGGGAGTTGGGCAGTTCTTGGGTCTTGTTACCGAGATGGTTACTGGATTATGATGTAATGTTTTTATTTAAAAAAAATACAAATAAAGCCCAGGAACGTGGTATGCTATAGGTTGATGATTTAAAATAATAGTGACCCAAAATGAATAGTCATGGCACTAAAGAACCTAATCAGAAAACAAAAGGCTCAATATAAATGAATTATGACAATATTTAAGTAAAAAGTACGTATTGCTGGGCAAGCAAAGAAAACCTTCAGTGTTTCACCAGATGAAACAAAGATTACAGACAACACCTAGCTATTTAAAAAATATGTCAGATAACTAGTAATGAAAATAAATTTAAATTACGAAATTATAAGAAAGTACCAAGAACTTTATGAATACAGAACAAATCTACGTAGAATGTGCAGATGACGTCCTGACAAGTTTAGCGATTACCAGAGAGGAAATTATTAAACAAATATAAAAGGACTCAATGGCGATCACAGGGAGAAGGAGGAGGAGGTAAGCAGCCGCAGCCACAAGGTCACCAGACCTTAAGGCAGCCAGGATGTCCCCAAGGGACAAAGTCAGAGATTGCAGGTATTTCAAATATAATGTTTATGTGAAACTCTTTGTGTGTTAATTTTTACTTTAGTCATAAAATTAAGTGAGCAATACTTTCGAGCGTTTTCTGCATCCATCAATTTTTTTATGAAAAAATAGCTAAAATATATTTAAAATTTGGGATGTGGTTACAATTATCCCTCAAGTTTTTTCTCTCATTTTAGAGAGAGCTATATTTATACGTTCTGCTTGTGGGGGAATCTGGCTCCAAAATATTGATAATAAATCTCAAATCATTCGAAGGACCATCCTTAAGAAAAGGAAATAATTGGAGAACCAGTGCCTCTGGATCTTTTATGTAAGTATGATGGAAATCTATTACTGTATAATGAATGAACTGTAGTTATAATAAATTACGAAGCCAAATCCCTCCACACACTCTGGGGGGTTTGATTTGAACAGTGAAATTAATGCATTCAAGTACAACTAAATGAAGATTAATACACATGAAATATTAAAGAAAATATGAAATACTGGAGATTTTAAATAATCTTTGGATTAATAAAATACAATATTCTACAAACTACAAGAAAGAAATAACAGCTTAGCTGTATGAAGGAAAGCTAGCATGCATTGGGATATATTCACGAGAAACTTGTTTCATCAGGCTATCCTGGGAACACTTGATCGAGGCAGCATCATATCTGCCTTATTATCAGCAATTCCAAGCTGAAAGGCGAGTAGTATGTAGAAATCTTCTAGAGAGTTATAATACCACATTTCTAAATTATATGTGGTAAAGCCCTGTCAATACACTTGCTGGTTATTTTTAATGGGCGTGCAGCATAACGACAAATTGTCCTACCTATTATGTTAAATGTGATCACAAAAAACAAGGGAAATGGACTTATAGATTTGCCGATAGTGATGTGTGTGATATGATGAAGCAATCACGTCTCCTAGCGTCTGTAGTGGAACGGATGGTGGGTTGATGAGGCGGTAATTTGACCAGCTTCCAGACAATCTCCTTAGCTTAATGGCGTCGCTTGCCAGTCCTTCCTCCTTCCCGGGTAGGTCGACATGCGCAGTTTTGCTATGTCGCACTTAATATTATCTATGATTTAATTAATATCCCGGTTTATAGGAACTAAAGATTATCAGGAATTACAGATAATTAATTTGTCTTATTTGACAATATTAAAATTCTCATTTCTTGATAATTGAATGAACGTTGTTCAATAAGAGTGTGCTGGATATAAATTCAGTCTTATATGAATGCCCTGGAATAGCAATTAGTATTTGCAGGAATTATTACCAGCTAATAAAAAATACTATATAAACGAATATAAATGTATTGTCTGCTTTAATTCACGAAGTATATTCATGCACTAGAGTTATTAAATACTAATACTCTTTAAAGAATGTGTAATAAGGAGAATTTAATATACATCATCACTCGGTACCCCTACTCAAATCTCTGAATATGTTAGACATTAAGTCACTGCACATTCTCTCATGTGTATTACACATATAAAACGCTAAGCTATAATGCCAATCCTGATCTCAAAAGCTTCATAGAAGGTTGTAACAGAACCCATGAGCACCACACCAGAAATAAATACAGTTTTGATATTCCTAGAGTACGACTTAATCAAACCAGAAATGCTCTACAAATCAAGGGGCCCAGAATGTGGAATGACCTTCCCAACCATGTTAAAGACTGTACCTCTCTCAACCAGTTTAAGGTAAAAACGAAGCTATACCTAATAAATTCCCTGTAACCTACCTTACCCCTCTGTTGTCAACCCATGTATTTTTTTTTTTTTTTTTTTCATATCAACGCTGTTTGAATGTAATTTTCTGTAATAATTTGTAATTGTATTTGTGCTGCTTTTTCAACAATGTTCCCCCCTCTTTTACCTCTATTTTATTTGTACTCAACACATTTTATTCTTTTTACCCATTAGTTTTAAGCTTTAGTCATTAGTGTTTTTTCCTGCCCGAAACGCTTTGCGTAATAGTGGTTTTAGGCATTGTATGTACTAGCTCTATCTATAAAGCCAACAAACTTTGTAAAATCTCTTTATGTATGTACCTTTACCTAAATAAAAATTATTATTATTATTATTATTATAATTCTCATGAATATAAATATTTTCCCTTTTGTCGTGTGATCTGATGCAACACTTGACTAGAATTTCTGGGGAAATAAGGCGTTATTATGAGTTAATTAATTGATGTTA
>NC_091165.1:46176763-46204798 GCF_040958095.1 Procambarus clarkii | reverse complement strand
AGTGCACTACGTATGTAGTGCACCTTGTACGTACAAGGTGTAAGTGTACTTCTGTCAGTGATCAAAACACAGCCAACTTCGTGTTCTTGTTAACACTGAACAAAACACAGCCAACTAGGTCCTCTTGTTGTCAGTGAACAAAACACAGCAAACTAAGTGCACTTGTTGTCAGTGAAGAAAAACAGACAACTAAATACACAGACTGTCAGTGAACAAAACACCACCAACTAAGGGTACTTGATGTCAGTGAACAAAACACAGCTAACTAAGTGTACTTGTAGCCAGGGAACAACACACAATCAACAAAGTGCACGTTCTGTCAGTGAACAAAACACAGGCAATTAAATACACTTGTTGTCAGTGACCACAACACAGGCAACTAAGTGCAGTTGTATTCAGTAAAAATACACAACAAAATAAGTGCACTTGTTATTTATTTATTTATTATTTATTTATTTATTTATTTATATACAAGAAGGTACATTGGGTTAATGAGAGCACATAGCATGGTACGTTTACATTCTTGTAAAGCCACTAGTACGCATAACGTTTCGGGCCGGTCCATAACCTAACAGATAATATTAAGTACGTAATTTACAGCAAACTAAGTACACTTGTTGTCATCGAACAAAACATAGGCAACTAAGAGCATTTGTTGCCAGTGAACAAAAAACAGCCAAATAAGTGCATTTGCTGTCAGTTAACAGAACACAGAAAACAAGGTGCACTTGCCGTCATTGTACAAAACACAGACAACTAAGTGCACTTGTTGTCAGTGAAGAAAAAACAGCCCACTAAGTGCACTTGCTGTTAGACACAATACACAACCAAATAAGTGCACCTACTATCTATAAACAAGATGCAAGCAACTAAGAGTACTTCTTGTCACTGAACAAAACACACGCAACTAAGTTCACTTGCTCTCAGTAAACAAAACACATTCAACAAGGTGCACTTACTCTCAGAGAACCAAACCCAAGCAATTAAGTGCACTTGTTGTCAGTTAAAAAAGACAGCCAAATAAATGCACTTCTTATCAATAAAGAAAGCACAGGAAATTAATTGCACTTGTTTTCAGTGAACAAAACAGTCAACAAAGTGCACTTGCTCTCTTTGAACAAATACAGGCAACTAAGTGCACTTGCTGCAGAGAACAAAACACAGCCAAATAAGTGCACTTACAAAACAACATTGAACAAAACACAACCAACTAAGTGCAGATGTTGTCAGTAAAAAACACAATGAAATAAGTGTACTTATTGTCAGAGAACAAAACCTAGCCAACTAAGTGCATGTGCTGTCAGTAAACAAAATTCATCCAAGTGCACTTGCTGTCAGTGATCGAAACAGAGACAAATAATTGCACTTTTTGTGAGTGAAGAAATTTCAGCTGTCTAAATGCACTTGGCGTACGTGTTCAAAACCCAGCAAACTAAGTGCACTTGTTGCCAGTGAACAAAACACTGCCAAATAAGTGCACTTTCTTGCAGTGCTCAAAACACAGTCAACTAAGTGCATTTGCTGTTAGTGATCAAAACGCAGCCAACTAGACTTGTAGACTTGCTGACAGTGAACAAAACACTGCCAATTAAGTGCACTTGCTGTCAGTGAACAAAACACAGTAAAGTAAGTGCACTAGCTGTTAGTGAACAAAACACAGCCTACTTAGTACACTTGCTGTCAATGAACAAAACACAGCCAACTAAGTGCACTTGCTGTCAGTGAACAAAACAGATCCAATTAAGTGCACTTGCTGTCAGTGAACAAAACACTTGTTGTCATTGAACAAAACACAGCAAATTAAGTGCACTTGCTCTCAATGAACAAAAAACAGATACTAAGTGCACTTGCTCTCAGTAAACAATACACAGCGAACTAAGTGCACGTGATGTCAGTGAACAATACACAGCGAACTAAGTGCACGTGATGTCAGTGAACAATACACAGCGAACTAAGTGCACGTGATGTCAGTGAACAATACACAGCGAACTAAGTGCACGTGATGTCAGTGAACAATACACAGCGAACTAAGTGCACTTGCTCTCAGTAAACAAAACACAGCGAACTAAGTGCACGTGATGTCAGTGAACAATACACAGCCAACTAAGTGCACGTGATGTCAGTAATGCAGCCACCTAAGTACTTTCATAAGAGTCACATGTGATATAATGTTCATAGCTCGTTTAGGAAGTAATAATGAATGAGAAATGTTAATGGGAAAAGTAATGGGTATCATTATGTATTTGTAAAGCATTAGAAGTTACAAATATTAAGGCCTCACCTGATGTTGCGCGTGCGTCCTGAAGAATGAAGGCGGTGTTGCCAGACACTGCAAGAAAGTTATATTAACTCTGTGTATAAAAGGAAATACTATTAACTGTATTAACCAGTAAATACTAAATAATAATGTTATGAAATCCATAACTTGTTGTGTTACCCAGCTTTGCTCGGAGTCTCAATATCCTTCTTCCTTTATCCTTTCCCGTTCTCTCTTCCCTCTCTTTCAATCTCCCAATCTCCTATATCTCTTCCCTTATTCACTTTCTCCCCTCCTCTGCACCTTTCTTCTCCCTCTCTCCCAAATTGTCCCTACTACACATTTCTCCTACCCTCTCCCACTGTCTCCACCTCTTTCCCCTACCCCTCTCCCACTGTACCTCTTTCCCCACCCCCTCTCCCACTGTTTCCACCTGTCTCCGCAACCCTCTCCCACTGTCTCTACTTCTTTCCCCCACCCTTCTCCCACTGTCTTCACCTTTCTCCCCACCCATCTTGTAACATCCCGCCTCTCCCTATCTCCTGCCCCCCCCCCCCCCTCTCTAAAAATTGCATATATATAATTCAAAGTATTGAATACACTGCAAAATAACTACGAAAATCACATCAGGGATTTCAGTCTTTAAAAAAAGAGCAAAGAGGGGGTTCGCTTTGGATGCCGATAGTTCTTAATGTGTGGCACTGGAAACGGCCCAGCTGGCCTATGAGACTCTATCACTTTAGTGCTCGATAACACTCCACGAACAGAACAGCACGCGATATATCAACTTGTAGTGTTGGTTGAAGCCATCTCACACATGGGTGGCCTATAAGGCCATGCTATGTATCAACCTGTAGTGTTGGTTGAGGCCAGCTCACACATGTGTGGCCAATAAGACCATACGATGTATCAACTTGTAGTACTGGTTGAGGCCAACCCACACATGTGTGGCCTACAAGGCCATGCTATGTTATTATAAACTTGTAGTACTGATTGAGGCCAGCCCACACACGTGTGGCCTAAAAGGCCAAGTTATATAGTGTGGGGAATTTCCCGGCAGGTAAATGCATTAAAAGTACTTGAGGATATCGAGTGGACTGTATTAGGAAAAATTTGACTGTATTAAAATTCTGGACTATTGTAGGGTGTTACCCCTTTGCACATATCTTACGGGGTTATTCAGTTGCAACCTATCTATCACTAATTCTCGATAGATAAGAAAATTGTAATAATTAGTAAACTAAACTGCTGGTATTATTTAAATACTCAAATGACCTTATCTGTATAGAAGGTTTCAACATGAGTACAAAGGGCATCGAGTTAATCAAGCTGGTATGCAGCTCGTGGCCTATGGTGGCTGTCCCACATGTATCGACTGGTTAATGTCGTCTGGGTCCTTGATGATCTCCACAGTTCTGCCAAAATTTCACAATGTAACTACTCCAAATATTATATCACAGATATATCATGTTCAGTAGAATTAGTTATTTAATGTAAAGAGGTTCACCATGACTTGTGGGATCACCTGCAGTATAACCGGTCATCTATCTAATTTGCAATTAAAAGGCCAATTAATATGTATAAACTTGATGTTAGACAAACCGAGTTCAGGATACACTAATAACTGGAGGTTGCAGCTGCTGTAGGGCACTGTAATGGCAGGGATGTCAAACATAAGCGTGGTTTCTAAGTTTACGTCCTCACAAGGCCTGTACTAGATCAACAGTGGCTTCTCTTCCTTCTCTGGGCCTTGACACGTTAATAGTCACGCCACTAATTTCTGCCCATTTATTAACGAGGACAGTGAGGCGTTATTTTACGCATTATTTTATCAGTTCCAATCACAGAAAACAGTTATTTTACTGTTTGTAATGCTGGACTGGACGTTTCCAACAAAGTAAATTATATTAAATGTATAAAAAGTTTATGGCGTGACTATTTCATTTCCAATTGACTCGACTAGTCATGTCGGGTATATTTTGCCTCAGGGAGAAAGTTACTTAGTTCTATTTAAGATTTTATTTGAATCCAGTTTAATATAATACTTTCAAAGTACAATTAAATAGTGGACTGGAAGAATTAAGAACTTGGGAGAAATAATAGTCACGTTGCCATTTGTTGGCTGACGTAACACTCCTCCATTCTTTCCATGGAACTTCTAGATCTTCCCTCACTGGAAAAATAATACAGTTAGTATGATTAGTTTTCTGACACAATGAATTTAGTTTATTATATCAGGGGTTAGTAATTGCGGGGTGTCGGAAAATTTCGACATAATTCCGAGGGAGAGAAACTCGGTTGCAGTTCACTGTTTAGTATTGAGATGCACAGATACTCCCCCTCGAAATTATAAACTTAAGGTTGGGTTGGTAATTATCGTACGTCTCTTCATATAGTATGGATGTCCCGTATTAGAGTGGCAGGTGTTGAAAGCCTAAGGTTTCCACTGTCCTGCTAATTTGGATATTTCTGTTTTATTAAATTCCAACCTAATTAGGTTTTATTTGATTCAGAGAATTAAATATTCAATCATTAATATCAAATTCGACTCTGAGATCACATCTGCATCAGTGACCTTTGTCACGGTGACTTGTAGTTGGTTAGACTACTGTTCACTGGTAAGCCACTGAAGACCCATCAGTTTAACTTCAACCATAAATAATGAAATCTCTAGATTTATTCAAGGTTATAGCATTGCTTGAGTTTGCTTTTGCACTGTCGTGCAACAGTCTGTTCCGGATGAGTATTTACTTCTAGAGTATTGTCTTTTTCTGGAGTGTCAGGAATATTTGGGATTTGAGTGACCTCATATCCTGCTAATTCCAGAGAAACCAAGTTTTCTAGAGTTTTAAGGGTTGTTGTGCTTCAACACTACCTTCACTATTTTTAAAACTTCCTGGTGGTCTGGATGTACAGAGATGATTTTGCCTACGGGCCACTCTGATCGTGGTCCGTCACTGTTCACCAGGACAATATCACCTGGTTTTAAGTTAATTTTATTGTATTGGGCTGCCTGCTCCATAGTGATACTCGCTCAGAGCAGTTAGATACTCTCGAGTACACACGTCATATCACCACCCTATCACTCTTGAGAGGTGTTTGTAACTCTGGACCATGTCACTCCCTCCAACATATGAAGGATCTTCTGGGTCCTAATCCGATAGAAATATGAGAGGACTAAGAAGTCCCCCATTACATCAAATGGGAGGGACTCAATGGTTCCCGCTCTGATATCGTCAAAGAAGTAGGTCAGTGGCCGGTTGTTGATGCAAGGTTCTATATCCGTGACAACGGTTTGGAGTTTGTATAGCCTATTTTGGCGGTGTAGGGCCTTCCTTAGACAACACTTCACCATACCAATCATTCGTTCGTAGAACCCACCGTGTTCTGGATATTATGTGGAAACTATCCACGTACAGATTACTGCTAATCTCAGTCTTGTTTGGACTATGGGACTACTTCAAGTGTGTATCTATGGTTGCTTGAAACAGACGCGGTGGAGAATAGCACCAAACAAAACTGATGCAAATCTGTACATGACTATTTCACTGTGGGGATCACTGGGATCCTTAATCCAGAGGAACTTTGTGTAAATTCGGTCTTCATCTTGGAGACCTTCCATAAGGAATGCCTTACTTATGTTGGCCGTGTAGGCATAGGTCCCAATACAAAACATTAACAGCACATCATAGAACCTTTGAGTCAGGCTCTGACCTGTTTGGAAGCAATCCTTTAATGAGACACTATTTTGTTTTCCTTTAGCACTACATTTAAACATGATCCTTATAGGTGTGGTAACTGAATCCTTTAGTACTGCATGACGTGGTAAATAGTGTCCCTTCTTAGGGGCATCATTCTCAACAATTTCAATAAATTTATTTTCATGTTGTTGTTCAATTAATTCATGGTACAGTTTTAATTTTATCAGGATGCCCATTTAAGCACAACACCTGGGATTTTAATTGACTTACTGCCATGAAATGGTTCACAGGAAGTTGTTCATGATCCAACTTCCGTGTAATCTGACCCCAGTATTGATTTTCTTTATAAATAACTGAACCAGATATTGTTGCAAGGTCCAGGCATCACCTGGACTGGATTGTTCAGGGACAATGCCTAAGATAGCTAGATCTCATAATTTATGTACAGGGGGATCAAGCTCATCCTCAGACATGTCTCAGACCTTGAGTGGTGAATGCTCGGAGCCTAGTCACGCAACCATCATTGGATTGACTTGTTTTCTGTCTACCGGTGTGGGCTGCCTTTGACCCAATACTGGGCCAGTGAGCAATATGCCTTCTGCAGACAGTAACAGGTTCATTCCCAGTGGTATAGTGCAAACAGTTATGAATTTATAATAATAGTCTGCACCTACAAGTATACTGATATCGGTGAGGTGATCAGACGAGATCTTATTGTCAGCTAACTTATTTCCCTTACTATGAAGGAATTTGGCTGTTCTCCCTAGACCATGAACATATAGGTCAGATGGGATTTTATCCACCAGGAAAGAATTTTATGCCCAACCTGAACTGGTCGGGCATAGCCTCCAAGGTGTATTAGTTGTCTTACTACTTTGTATTCTTGGGATCCTGTGTTTGTTAGAAACCCTGAGATGTTCAATTTTATTTTATGCAAGGGTTTGAGTCTTAAGGCATCTGCCACTTTCTGAGTGACAAACATCTTCTGTGACCATTGATCAAATAGACCACGTGTAGTGATCTTGGACCTTTTATTTGTTAGATGCAATTGAGCACTGGGTAAGGTTGCATTGATATCAGTCCTTGTAGTGAGTACATTTATTTCCTGTCGTACTTTGCAGTACTACACTGTGGTAGAAGTTTCTTCTTTCAATTGGGGTTTTGTGACCAATGTGTGGTCACCATGGTACCACATGGTGTCGACCCTTATGGCACCTGTTGCATGTGCGTAGTTGTGTTGCACAGGTACTGAGGTCATGTGGTTTTAAGCATCTGGTGCATTTGAGCAGCCCCTTAAGACGCTTTGTTCTGGTTGTACGTTCAGGGTAATTTTTGTTCTGGTTGTATGTTCAGGGTAGTTGATGTTCTGGTTGTAGGTTCAGGGTAATTCTTGTTCTGGTTGTAGGTTCAGGGTAATTCTTGTTCTGGTTGTTTGTTCAGGGTAATTCTTGTTCTGATTGTACGTTCAGAGTAATTCTTGTTCTGGTTGTATATTCTTTGTATGTTGTACATTGTTAAATGAATGTTTTCCTTGTCAGAACAAACAGTCTCTCCCATCCCTTCGTACTCTTCCGAGTAATGGCCTTAGGTGTTTCAGTGACTACAGGTCTGGAGGGATTTACTATGCATTTACCTCCATTGCCATTCTTCCACTTTGGAGTGGAAGTGAATGCATTATGTTTATAGGACAGGTTTATGGTACCTATTGGTTTCACTGATTTATCAGTAAATATTGACTTGTCTGTGTTTGATTTTATTCTGTTATGGGCTTTCAGCCGGTTGACAGTTATTCTCAATCTCTCAAAAATCTTGTGAAGGGAAAGGAATTCAATTTTGTAATGTGAGCAGATTTCTGCTTAAATATCCTGAGGAAATTTCCTCAGGATGAACAATTTTAATGACCATTCAGAAGCCTGTACATTTCCCATTATGCTGAGGGCTTTCACAAGAGACTCCACTTCTAACCTAAAGTCTTGAAGAGAGTCTGTTCTATTGCTAGGAGGAGGTAAGGTAAGGTAATTATCAAAAGAAGGCACCAAACCGGAAAGGCTATGTAGCACCATTAAAGTGCGAAATAATCAAAAGGCGCTAAATATCACCAAGGATGCCAATACGAGGACAGAAACGCATAAGGTGAACGATATCAAAAGTATCCGAATCACCAAGAATTCTATCGAGGGACAAGTGACCGCGAGGGACGGTCGGAAAGCAAAACACACACTCGTCCTGGAAGTCAGGACATTCAACAACGACATGCACAACTGTAAAAGGGACAACACAATTTGAACAATAAGGAGCAGGGCGGAGCTCCATTAAGTGAAGTTAAGCGAGTATGGCCAATCCGCAGCCTTGCTAAAGCAGCTTCCCACCACCGGTTACGGTGGTAGGAGGAAGGCCATGAGGACACACTACGTTTGAGAGTACGCAGCTTGTTACCAATTACAGAAGACCAAGAACCCTGCCAACGGGCAAGGATGGAGGAATGAATAACAGGATAAAAGTCAGAATAAGGAATACCTTTACGGGAGATGGTACAGAAACGGATAGCTTCCCTAGCTGCACCCCCTCCCCGCTCAGCTCGTTGTCGCCGTGTGGGGGCTTCGTGGGCGGCTGCTGGAGTGTGATGCTCCTTAGGACAGTCCTCTGTCCTTTTCTAGCCTTGTGCTCCTGCTGCCGTCCTCTCCAATTCTGCTGGGCACCTTTTCCTTTTCCTTCTGTTTCGTTTTTCTCCCCCCTCTTCTCCTATCTGCTTGCCGTTTCCTGCCGACCTTTTGCTCGTTCTGGTTCTTCCATGGACTTCTTCTATTTTGACGCCCGGGTGCTTGAGGAGGCATACTCATGCACCCATAGAACTGCAGTACCCGACGTCGAGAGCGAGGGGAACCTTTTATTGTCAATCCCCACTTCGTCACTGAACCCGATCTCGACGGACTGTCAGTTTCTTAAGGTGGCGTTTGTGGGGCGTATACTCATGACGCACCCCTAGGAGGCTCCGACAAGATCGGCGATAGCTTCTTGTTGGGTGTCCTGCCTCTAATTGTGGCTCCATGGTGGGTGTGGGGGCACATTCGTGAGTGAATTCTTAATTTCGTCAAGATGATAACCCCTGTTTCGGCTGCTTCTGGCTTACCTTTTCAGGCTCGTGGGGTGGGCGACCAAGCCCCCGAGTCGGTCCGTATTGGAAGACCGGGCTCTGTAGCCTCCGCTGCATTGGGCCCCGACCTTGCTCCTCCTTTGGCCTCTCTGACTCCTTCCCCTGGCTCCCCTCCCTCCTCTGTGGTTGGGTCGAGCCCCAAGCCCCCAGTGGTGACTACCTCGTCCCCTGGCGCGGCTCCTTCTCTCGTTGTAACTACTGCGCCTTTTAACCCCTCTCTCTCTGGGGGTTCTCACCGCCGTCCTCGTCACGGCCGCCCTCGCTCGATTCCTTCCAGTTCTGCTACCTATCAAGCCTTGTTTGGTCCCGCTTCGTGGGCCAAATATTTTGATCTCCTCCCTCTTGATTCTGCGCCTCCTGACGATTTCTCCCTTCATCGACATCTCATTGATTCCGTGGATGCCTCCATTACTTTCAACCCCACTCGTCCCGGTACACGTGTCGTTGCTGCTCCTTCTCAGGATGCTGCTTCCCGCTTGGCTGCCTTATCCTGCCTTGGCGAGACCCCCGTTCGGGTCTCGAAGAACGCTCAATTGAATGCCAGTGTTGGCACTATTTTGCTCCCGCCCCATGTTGCAACCGGTGTTCGGGACCTGCGCGACTGCCACGACGATATTCGCCATATCCTCGCTGCCCAGGGCCATTCTATTCTCCAGGTGGACACGTTTACTCGTCCCCCTCGTGGTAGTCGCCGTCAACCCCTCCGGGTTGTGAAGATTACCTTTGATGGTAGGACCCTTCCACCCTCTGTCATTCTTGCTGGTGCCAGGTGCTCTGTCCAGGAGTACATTCCTTCTCCTCGGCTCTGCAACAAGTGCTGGAGGTTTGGGCATGGTGCCCTCCGCTGCTCCGGGACTGTCTCTCTCTGTCCTTTGTGTGGTGGCGAAGGTCACTCTAAGTCGGAGTGCACTTCTCCCCAGGTTCGTTGCCTCAACTGCGGTGAGGCCCATCCTACCTTCTCCCGTGCGTGTGTCCATTACAAGCTTGAGGCAGCCATCCTCAACCTGAAGCACCGGGAGCGTTTATCTTTTCCTGAGGCGAGGCGCCAGGTTCGCCGGCTCCCGCCTTATGCTAATATCTCTTATGCTCGCGTGTTGCGCTCTTCCTCTCCTCGTCCTTCCCGCCTTCCTCAGACTCACAACCGTTTCCGGGCCTTGGACCCTGATGCGCCCACTGCCCCCTCTTCTGTTCCTTTGGGTTCTCTCCCGAAGGATCCTCCTCCTGGTCCTCTGTCTGGGGTTCCCCTTCCTTCTACCCGGTCTGTCGTGTCTTCTGTGTCTTCTTCCTCGTCCCCCTCCGATCCTCCTTCCCATCCTCTTCCTCCATCTATTGGCTCTCCCCACCGCCTGTCGGTGCGGGCGGATGTCCATCACTCTCCTAACGGCCGTCGTGTGTGCTCTCGTTCGGCTTCTCCTGTTGAGACACTGGAATCCGTTGCCCGGTACGTAGTTGCTGGGACACCGGTCTCTTTAAGTCAGAAGCGTAAGCCTGGCTCCTCTCCTTCCTCTTCCCCGGCGGGTAAGAAGGCTTCGCTTTCTTCCTCAGCTCCTCCTTCTGGCTCTGTTGCTCCTTCCCCTCCCGTTTCAGTGCTTGCGCCCCCTGTTCCTGCTTTGGAGGTTTCTTTGGCCCCTGCTTCCCTTTCGGTTGCTGCTCTTGCTGGGGTGCGCTCCCCTCTTTCTACTCCCCCTCCTCCTGCTGCTGTCCTTGACGGCTCCTCTCCGTTGTCTCCTCCTCTTCCTCCTCCTCCTCCAGACCCTGCCCGCCCACCTCTGCTCTGTTCTCCCGTTTCCTTCCCTCCGTCTTTGCTCAGTTTACCCATGCCCCCTAACCCTGACTTTGCTGACCCTGATCCCGACCCTGATATTCTTTAACGTGCTCTGTTGCTCTTTCGCCTTTGTTTCTTCCTTGTTCTCTGTTTTTGTCCTTTCTCTTCTCGTCGTTGTCCATTCTTCAATGGAACGTTCGAGGTTATTACGCCAATTTCCTCGAACTCCAACTTCTGATTTCGCGGTTTTCGCCCCTTTGTGTCTGTCTCCAGGAGCCAATGCTTGGTGCTCGTCCTGGTCGTTTTCGTGGCTATTCCTTTCTCTCCCCCCCCCCCCAGCCATTGCTGGGGCTTCTAATTCTTCTGCTCTTTTGATTCGGGCTGATGTTCCCTTTGTTCCTTTACTTTTTCCTTCGCCTCTCCATTGTTCTGCTGCTCGTATCTTTGTGGGGAAATGGTACACAGTTTGTTCCATTTATCTCCCCCCGAGTGTCCCGCTCTCTCTTCCTGATTTGAAACACCTCCTGGACTCCTTGCCGGAGCCTGTGCTCCTGCTGGGTGACTTCAATTGTCGTCATTCTCTTTGGGGTGACGTTCTGACGAATACCCGGGGTCGCCTCCTTGAGCCGTTTCTCCTCTCTTCTTCCCTGTCTCTTCTGAATTCTGGTGAGCCCACTCATTTGGACTCTCGGACTCGCACCCTTTCTTGTCTTGATCTTTCTCTCTGCTCTTCTTCTCTTTACTTAGATTTCACGTGGCAGGTTCTTGATGACCTCCATGGAAGTGATCATTTCCCCATCCTTGTTTCCTTTTTCTCTTTTCGCCCTTCCCTCTCTTTCCCTAGGTGGCAGTTTGCTAAGGCAGACTGGACCCTATTTACCCTCAGTGCTGCTCTCCCTGACCTCTCCCTTCTGCCTCTCTCTCGCGCTCTCCTCCTTTTTCATGACACTGTCTTCAACGCTGCCCTCCGCTCTATTCCTCGCTCTTCCTCTCGGGGTCCACGGAAGTGCGTTCCCTGGTGGAATGCGGACTGTGCTCGGGCTGTCCGCTGTAAGCGTGCAGCCTGGAAGAGGCACCGCCATAGGCAGACAACCGATTCTTTTCTTTTCTTTCGGAAAGCGAGTGCGGTGGCCCGTAGGGCCATCCGTACGGCTAAACGTGAATGTTGGGCATCTTATGTCTCAACAATTACGTCCGAGACCCCTCTGGCCCAGATCTGGAAGCGTATCCGCAAGATAGCGGGTAAGTTCGTTCTCGATGTTTCACCGGTCCTTCACCTCCATGATACTCTTGTGGCGGACCCGTTGCAGGTCGCTTCCGAACTGGGTTCCCATTTTTCTTCTGTTAGCTCTGGTCTTCATCTTCCCCAATCTTTCCTTCTTCGTAAACCTGTCCTTGAGTCTCGTCCTTTAGATTTCTGCACTCATCTTCAGCTTCCCTATAATGATCCCTTCTCTCTCTTTGAACTTCGTTCTGCCCTGGCCCTCTGCGGTTCTACGGCGGCGGGCTCCGATGGTATTCATTATGAGATGCTTCGCCATCTCCCTCCGAGCACGTCTCAGTATTTACTGAGTCTGTATAATCGGATCTGGGAGTCGTCGTCAGTCCCTGAGGACTGGCTCGATGCCGTTGTCCTCCCTGTTCGCAAACCGGGGTCTCTGGGTACTTCCCCTAAGGACTTTCGCCTTATTGCTCTCACAAGTTGTGTCTGCAAACTCTTTGAACGTATGGTTAACGTTCGTCTGATGTGGTTCCTGGAACACCATCACCTCCTCTCCCCTTCTCAATTTGGTTTCCGCAAGTGCCGCAGCACGACAGATGTCCTGGTGAACTTGGAGGTCTATATTCGTACTGCTTTTGCTGCGAAGACCTCCGTTGTTGCCGTCCTTTTTGACCTAGAAAAGGCTTACGACACCACTTGGCGTTATCATATCCTATCTCAACTTCATTCTTTTGGCCTTCGTGGTCATCTCCCTCTCTTTCTCCGCAGCTTCCTCTCTCGTCGTTCCTTTCGGGTGCGCCTTGGTACCGCTCTCTCTCCCTCTTTTCAGCAATACGAAGGTGTGCCCCAGGGTAGTGTTCTGAGCACTACTCTTTTTCTTGTTGCCCTCAATGGTCTTCTTTCCTCTCTTCCTTCTGGTGTCTTCTCCGCTCTCTATGTCGATGATCTTACCCTTTGTTGTCAGGGTGATGATTCGCCTCTCCTTCAACGCCGGCTTCAACTTGCAATTGATGCCGTGTCGTCTTGGGCCACAGGTCATGGCTTCAAGTTCTCTACTTCTAAGACTTGTGCCATGACTTTTACGCGGAAACGGGTTGTTCTTCGTCCCTCTTTGTCACTTTATGGTCATCCCCTTGAATACAAAGATTCCGCGAAGCTTTTGGGGTTATTCCTTGACACTCGTTTGTCTTGGTCTCCCCATATCTCTTACCTCCGTGTTGAGTGCTCTAAGGCCCTTACCCTCCTTCGGGTCTTGTCCCATACTTCTTGGGGGGCAGATAGGCGCACTCTCCTTGCTTTACATTCCTCTCTCGTCCTGTCTAAGCTCGATTATGGTTGCCCTGCTTACTCGTCTGCTTCTCCTTCTACTCTTCGCCGTCTTGATGCTTTGCACCATACTGGGTTGCGCCTCAGTTCTGGTGCCTTTCGTTCGACTCCCATCCTTAGCTTGTATGTTGACACTGGCTTCCTGTCTCTCCGGGACCGCCGTGATCGCTACTGTCTTCGCTATCTTGCGCGGTCCTTGCAACATCCTTCCTCTCGCCTCTGTCGTGCTTTAACTTTTACCCCTCCTGCGGTTCCTGTTCCTCTTCACCACCTCCCTCTTTCTGTCCGGTTATCTCGCCTACAGGATTCTCTCTCCGTTCGTATTTCTGATGTTTCTCCTCGTGTTGTTCCTTCTTTGCCCCCGTGGAGGGTCCCTCTTCCGCGGTTTTGTACTTCCTTGACCCGTATCACTAAAGCTTTTACCCCTCCTACGGTTCTAAAACGCCTTTTCCTCGAGCACTTTTCTTCTCACTCCCGCTCCGTTTCTGTCTTCACCGATGGGTCTAAGTCAGCGGACGGTGTTGGCTACTCTGTTGTTTTTCCTGATCGCACTTATATGTGTCGCTTGCCTCCGGAGACTAGCATCTTTACAGCAGAACTTTATGCTATTCTCTATGCTCTTCGTCTCCTGCTTTCTCGTTGTCAGTCTTCCTTTGTGGTTGTTGTTGACTCTCGTAGTGCCCTCATGGCTCTCGGGTCCTTTAATCCGGTTCATCCAGTAGTTGTCGAGATCCAGCATTGGCTGTTTCTCGTTCACAGTAAATTTAAGTCGGTTGAGTTTTGTTGGGTTCCCAGCCATATTGGTGTGTCTTTAAATGAGCGTGCGGATGCTGCTGCTAAGGAAGCTGTCCGCTCTTGTCCCATCTCTCGTAAAGGCATTCCGTATTCCGACTTTTACCCAGTTATCCATTCCTCAGTTCTTACCCGTTGGCAGGCTTCTTGGTTGTCTGTTACTGGTAACAAGCTACGTACTCTTAAATGTTGTGTTTCCTCGTGGCCGTCCTCCTTCCACCGTAACCGGCGGTGGGAAACAGCTCTGGCGAGGTTGCGTATTGGCCATACTCGCTTAACCCATGGTCACTTGATGGAGCGCCGCCCTGCTCCTTATTGTCCTAGTTGCATTGTCCCTCTTACGGTCGTGCATGTCCTTCTTGAATGTCCTGACTTCCAGGACGAGCGTGTGTCTTGCTTTCCGACCGCCCCTCGCGGTCACCTGTCCCTCGATAGAATTCTTGGTGACTCGGATACTTTTGATATCGTTCGCCTTATGCGTTTTTGTTCTCGTATTGGCATCCTTGGTGATATTTAGCGCCCTCTGATTATTTTGCGTATTTGATGGTGCTACATAGCCTTCCCGGTTTGGTGCCTTCTTTTGATAATTACTTACTTACTTCCTTAGCGGCAGCATCCGCACGCTCATTTAAAGACACACCAATATGGCTGGGAACCCAACAAAACTCAACCGACTTAAATTTACTGTGAACGAGAAACAGCCAATGCTGGATCTCGACAACTACTGGATGAACCGGATTAAAGGACCCGAGAGCCATGAGGGCACTACGAGAGTCAACAACAACCACAAAGGAAGACTGACAACGAGAAAGCAGGAGACTAAGAGCATAGAGAATAGCATAAAGTTCCGCTGTAAAGATGCTAGTCTCCGGAGGCAAGCGACACATATAAGTGCGATCAGGAAAAACAACAGAGTAGCCAACACCGTCCGCTGACTTAGACCCATCGGTGAAGACAAAAACGGAGCGGGAGTGAGAAGAAAAGTGCTCGAGGAAAAGGCGTTTTAGAACTGTAGGAGGGGTAAAAGCTTTAGTGATACGGGTCAAGGAAGTACAAAACCGCGGAAGAGGGACCCTCCACGGGGGCAAAGAAGGAACAACACGAGGAGAAACATCAGAAATACGAACGGAGAGAGAATCCTGTAGGCGAGATAACCGGACAGAAAGAGGGAGGTGGTGAAGAGGAACAGGAACCGCAGGAGGGGTAAAAGTTAAAGCACGACAGAGGCGAGAGGAAGGATGTTGCAAGGACCGCGCAAGATAGCGAAGACAGTAGCGATCACGGCGGTCCTGGAGAGACAGGAAGCCAGTGTCAACATATAAGCTAAGGATGGGAGTCGAACGAAAGGCACCAGAACTGAGGCGCAACCCAGTATGGTGCAAAGCATCAAGACGGCGAAGAGTAGAAGGAGAAGCAGACGAGTAAGCAGGGCAACCATAATCGAGCTTAGACAGGACGAGAGAGGAATGTAAAGCAAGAAGAGTGCGCCTATCTGCCCCCCAAGAAGTATGGGACAAGACCCGAAGGAGGGTAAGGGCCTTAGAGCACTCAACACGGAGGTAAGAGATATGGGGAGACCAAGACAAACGAGTGTCAAGGAATAACCCCAAAAGCTTCGCGGAATCTTTGTATTCAAGGGGATGACCATAAAGTGACAAAGAGGGACGAAGAACAACCCGTTTCCGCGTAAAAGTCATGGCACAAGTCTTAGAATTAAAGAACTTGAAGCCATGACCTGTGGCCCAAGACGACACGGCATCAATTGCAAGTTGAAGCCGGCGTTGAAGGAGAGGCGAATCATCACCCTGACAACAAAGGGTAAGATCATCGACATAGAGAGCGGAGAAGACACCAGAAGGAAGAGAGGAAAGAAGACCATTGAGGGCAACAAGAAAAAGAGTAGTGCTCAGAACACTACCCTGGGGCACACCTTCGTATTGCTGTAAAGAGGGAGAGAGAGCGGTACCAAGGCGCACCCGAAAGGAACGACGAGAGAGGAAGCTGCGGAGAAAGAGAGGGAGATGACCACGAAGGCCAAAAGAATGAAGTTGAGATAAGATATGATAACGCCAAGTGGTGTCGTAAGCCTTTTCTAGGTCAAAAAGGACGGCAACAACGGAGGTCTTCGCAGCAAAAGCAGTACGAATATAGACCTCCAAGTTCACCAGGACATCTGTCGTGCTGCGGCACTTGCGGAAACCAAATTGAGAAGGGGAGAGGAGGTGATGGTGTTCCAGGAACCACATCAGACGAACGTTAACCATACGTTCAAAGAGTTTGCAGACACAACTTGTGAGAGCAATAGGGCGAAAGTCCTTAGGGGAAGTACCCAGAGACCCCGGTTTGCGAACAGGGAGGACAACGGCATCGAGCCAGTCCTCAGGGACTGACGACGACTCCCAGATCCGATTATACAGACTCAGTAAATACTGAGACGTGCTCGGAGGGAGATGGCGAAGCATCTCATAATGAATACCATCGGAGCCCGCCGCCGTAGAACCGCAGAGGGCCAGGGCAGAACGAAGTTCAGAGAGAGAGAAGGGATCATTATAGGGAAGCTGAAGATGAGTGCAGAAATCTAAAGGACGAGACTCAAGGACAGGTTTACGAAGAAGGAAAGATTGGGGAAGATGAAGACCAGAGCTAACAGAAGAAAAGTGGGAACCCAGTTCGGAAGCGACCTGCAACGGGTCCGCCACAAGAGTATCATGGAGGTGAAGGACCGGTGAAACATCGGGAACGAACTTACCTGCTATCTTGCGGATACGCTTCCAGATCTGGGCCAGAGGGGTCTCGGACGTAATTGTTGAGACATAAGATGCCCAACATTCACGTTTAGCCGTACGGATGGCCCTACGGGCTACCGCACTCGCTTTCCGAAAGAAAAGAAAAGAATCGGTCGTCTGCCTACGGCGGTGCCTCTTCCAGGCTGCACGCTTACAGCGGACAGCCCGAGCACAGTCCGCATTCCACCAGGGAACGCACTTCCATGGACCGCGAGAGGAAGAGCGAGGAATAGAGCGGAGGGCAGCGTTGAAGACAGTGTCATGAAAAAGGAGGAGAGCGCGAGAGAGAGGCAGAAGGGAGAGGTCAGGGAGAGCAGCACTGAGGGTAAATAGGGTCCAGTCTGCCTTAGCAAACTGCCACCTAGGGAAAGAGAGGGAAGGGCGAAAAGAGAAAAAGGAAACAAGGATGGGGAAATGATCACTTCCATGGAGGTCATCAAGAACCTGCCACGTGAAATCTAAGTAAAGAGAAGAAGAGCAGAGAGAAAGATCAAGACAAGAAAGGGTGCGAGTCCGAGAGTCCAAATGAGTGGGCTCACCAGAATTCAGAAGAGACAGGGAAGAAGAGAGGAGAAACGGCTCAAGGAGGCGACCCCGGGTATTCGTCAGAACGTCACCCCAAAGAGAATGACGACAATTGAAGTCACCCAGCAGGAGCACAGGCTCCGGCAAGGAGTCCAGGAGGTGTTTCAAATCAGGAAGAGAGAGCGGGACACTCGGGGGGAGATAAATGGAACAAACTGTGTACCATTTCCCCACAAAGATACGAGCAGCAGAACAATGGAGAGGCGAAGGAAAAAGTAAAGGAACAAAGGGAACATCAGCCCGAATCAAAAGAGCAGAAGAATTAGAAGCCCCAGCAATGGCTGGGGGGGGGGAGAGAAAGGAATAGCCACGAAAACGACCAGGACGAGCACCAAGCATTGGCTCCTGGAGACAGACACAAAGGGGCGAAAACCGCGAAATCAGAAGTTGGAGTTCGAGGAAATTGGCGTAATAACCTCGAACGTTCCATTGAAGAATGGACAACGACGAGAAGAGAAAGGACAAAAACAGAGAACAAGGAAAAAACAAAGGCGAAAGAGCAACAGAGCACGTTAAAGAATATCAGGGTCGGGATCAGGGTCAGCAAAGTCAGGGTTAGGGGGCATGGGTAAACTGAGCAAAGACGGAGGGAAGGAAACGGGAGAACAGAGCAGAGGTGGGCGGGCAGGGTCTGGAGGAGGAGGAGGAGGAGGAGGAGGAGGAAGAGGAGGAGACAACGGAGAGGAGCCGTCAAGGACAGCAGCAGGAGGAGGGGGAGTAGAAAGAGGGGAGCGCACCCCAGCAAGAGCAGCAACCGAAAGGGAAGCAGGGGCCAAAGAAACCTCCATAGCAGGAACAGGGGGCGCAAGCACTGAAACGGGAGGGGAAGGAGCAACAGAGCCAGAAGGAGGAGCTGAGGAAGAAAGCGAAGCCTTCTTACCCGCCGGGGAAGAGGAAGGAGAGGAGCCAGGCTTACGCTTCTGACTTAAAGAGACCGGTGTCCCAGCAACTATGTACCGGGCAACGGATTCCAGTGTCTCAACAGGAGAAGCCGAACGAGAGCACACACGACGGCCGTTAGGAGAGCGATGGACATCCGCCCGCACCGACAGGCGGTGGGGAGAGCCAATAGATGGAGGAAGAGGATGGGAAGGAGGATCGGAGGGGGACGAGGAAGAAGACACGACAGACCGGGTAGAAGGAAGGGGAACCCCAGACAGAGGACCAGGAGGAGGATCCTTCGGGAGAGAACCCAAAGGAACAGAGGAGGGGGCAGTGGGCGCATCAGGGTCCAAGGCCCGGAAACGGTTGTGAGTCTGAGGAAGGCGGGAAGGACAAGGAGAGGAAGAGCGCAACACGCGAGCATAAGAGATATTAGCATAAGGCGGGAGCCGGCGAACCTGGCGCCTCGCCTCAGGAAAAGATAAACGCTCCCGGTGCTTCAGGTTGAGGACGGCTGCCTCAAGCTTGTAATGGACACACGCACGGGAGAAGGTAGGATGGGCCTCACCGCAGTTGAGGCAACGAGCCTGGGGAGAAGTGCACTCCGACTTAGAGTGACCTTCGCCACCACACAAAGGACAGAGAGAGACAGTCCCGGAGCAGCGGAGGGCACCATGCCCAAACCTCCAGCACTCGTTGCAAAGCCGAGGAGAAGGAATGTACTCCTGGACAGAGCACCTGGCACCAGCTAGAATGACAGAGGGTGGAAGGGTCCTACCATCAAAGGTAATCTTCACAACCCAGAGGGGTTGACGGCGACTACCACGAGGGGGACGAGTAAACGTGTCCACCTGGAGAATAGAATGGCCCTGGGCAGCGAGGATATGGCGAATATCGTCGTGGCAGTCGCGCAGGTCCCGAACACCGGTTGCAACATGGGGCGGGAGCAAAATAGTGCCAACACTGGCATTCAACTGAGCGTTCTTCGAGACCCGAACGGGGGTCTCGCCAAGGCAGGATAAGGCAGCCAAGCGGGAAGCAGCATCCTGAGAAGGAGCAGCAACGACACGTGTACCGAGACGAGTGGGGTAAAAAGTAATGGAGGCATCCACGGAATCAATGAGATATCGATGAAGGGAGAAATTGTCAGGAGGCGCAGAATCAAGAGGGAGGAGATCAAAATATTTGGCCCACGAAGCGGGACCAAACAAGGCTTGATAGGTAGCAGAACTGGAAGGAATCGAGCGAGGGCGGCCGTGACGAGGACGGCGGTGAGAACCCCCAGAGAGAGAGGGGTTAAAAGGCGCAGTAGTTACAACTAGAGAAGGAGCCGCGCCAGGGGACGAGGTAGTCACCACTGGGGGCTTGGGGCTCGACCCAACCACAGAGGAGGGAGGGGAGCCAGGGGAAGGAGTCAGAGAGACCAAAGGAGGAGCAAGGTCGGGGCCCAATGCAGCGGAGGCTACAGAGCCCGGTCTTCCAATACGGACCGACTCGGGGGCTTGGTCGCCCACCCCACGAGCCTGAGAAGGTAAGCCAGAAGCAGCCGAAACAGGGGTTATCATCTTGACGAAATGAAGAATTCACTCACGAATGTGCCCCCACACCCACCATGGAGCCACAATTAGAGGCAGGACACCCAACAAGAAGCTATCGCCGATCTTGTCGGGGCCTCCTAGGGGTGCGTCGTGAGTATACGCCCCACAAACGCCACCTTAAGAAACCGAAAGTCCGTCGAGATCGGGTTCAGTGACGAAGTGGGGATTGACAATAAAAGGTTCCCCTCGCTCTCGACGTCGGGTACTGCAGTTCTACGGGTGCATGAGTATGCCTCCTCAAGCACCCGGGCGTCAAAATAGAAGAAGTCCATGGAAGAACCAGAACGAGCAAAAGGTCGGCAGGAAACGGCAAGCAGATAGGAGAAGAGGGGGGAGAAAAACGAAACAGAAGGAAAAGGAAAAGATGCCCAGCAAAATTGGAGAGGACGGCAGCAGGAGCACAAGGCTAGAAAAGGACAGAGAGGACTGTCCCAAGGAGCATCACACTCCGGCAGCCGCCCACTAAGCCCCCACACGGCGACAAGGAGCTGAGCGGGAAGGGGGGGAAGAGTGCAAAAATTTGTTTATTTTGTATAATTTATATATGAGAAGTATATACACAGATATTGTTTGGCCTTCTCGCCACAACCTCCTATGGTACTTGATGGTGTTAACTTCTCAGTCTCATGTGCTCTCGAGTCACGTGAGAAGTATACTATGGAGAAATATTTTCACCAAATGGTCGAGCTGTTAAATGGATATTGGTGGCTTCCAACTGTACCCTTCTCCTGAGAGGATAATTTACGTAATTAGCAGGGCGTTTATAAAACTCGGAAGACCCCATCGATTATTTTCTGTTGGTTGGTACAGTTCTATTAGAGAAAACACTACAGCTGAGTTATTTGCCTTGAAGGAGTTAATTATGCTCCTGAGGTGATTAATTGTCTCAGCTGCGTTACGAGATGGGTGTATGTCATTGCCACCTAGATAGGTCATAGATAAATGATGTGGCCACTCTAATGCTGCCGTTAATATTATATTATTGTAGAAGTTGTGACCTGTAGCTCCTGGTGACCTAAATATTTTCACCTCAACTTCAGGAATAGTGGCAAGTTCTGTGAGTAATTGACTGTGGGCCCACAATTTCCACTTTAAACTTTAGGCTTTTGTATTGCCTAGCAGTTGAGTATTAATTTTAATTGTTAGCTGAGGTTAGTCAGGTTAGGCTAGTAAATTGTTGCAGGCTACTTACTGCTATAGTTTATAATTTATTTATATACATTGGTTCTTTATTGGATAGCTTCACTTTGGCTATACGGTTCGAAGTAGACCATAAAATATGTGGTGAAATTTCCAGCAGGTAAATTCATTAGAAGTAATTGTTGATATCGAGTAGACTGTATTAGGAAAAAATGGGCTGTATTAAAATTCTGGACTACTGCTGATGGGTGTAACCCTTTACACATATCTTCGCGGTTATTCAGTTGTAGCTTATCTATCGCTAATTCTCAGTAGATAGGAAATTGTAATAATGATTAGTAAACTAAACTACTGGTATTGTTTAAATACTCAAATGGCCTTATCTGAATAGAAGGTTTCAACATGAGTACAAAGGGCATTAAGTTAATCAAGCAGGTATGCAGCTCGTGGAATATGGTGGCTGTCCCACATGTATCAACCGGTTTATGTCGTCTGGGTCTTGATGATCGCCACAGTTCTACCAAAATTTCACAATGTAACTACTGCAAATATTATATCTCAGATATATCACGTTCAGTTGAATTAGTTATTTAATGTTATGAGGGTCACCATGATTTGTGGGATCGCCTGCGGTATAACCGGTCATCTATCTAATTTACAATTAAATGGCCAATTAATATGTATGAACTAGATGTTAGACAAACAGCTTACAGGGGTACACTAGTAATTGGAGGTTGCAGAATGAAGTGTTGGTTTAGGCCAGCCCACACATGTGTGGCCTACACACTCAGACAGACCGTCAAAAACGGACAGACAACATATTTTATAGATATAGATAGTTAATATAATAACAATATTATATTAATGTTAATAATTGTATTCGTGCTACCAATAATTATAAAATTAGTATATGAATATGTGTATATATGCAAAAAAGCCTAAATGGTCCCCAGGACTATATGCAACTGAAAACTCACACCCCAGAAGTGACTCGAACCCATACTGCCAGAAGCAATGCATCTGATGTACAGGATCCCTTAACCACTCGACCAACACGACCGGACAAAAGAGGATGGTAGCCAAGGCTAATTCCCCATCCCCCGCTGGCACTCTGTTGGTAATCTTGGGCATGGTATTTTATCAAATATCCTCATTCTTTGGGTCACACGTGAGGAACACAAATGCGAAGAAACCTGAACGGTCTCCAGGCATATAGGCAAATGAAAACTCACACCCCAGAAGTGACTCGAACCCATGCTGCCAGAAGCAATGCATCTGATGTACAGGATCCCTTAACCACTCGTCCAACACGACCGGATGACTGTTGGATTACCAACAGAGTGCCGGCGGGGGGATGGGGAATTAGCTTCGGGTACCAGAACGCACTTCTTGGCCTACTATGCAAGGCCCGATTTGCATAATAGGCCAAGAGGTTTTCTTTATTTTAAATATATTGTTTCTAATTAGTTTATTTGAATAATTATTATTATATTATATTAGGAACATAAATTATTGACTTAGTTGTGTTAGTTTAGGTTAGGTTTAGATAGGTTAGGTTAGGTAAGGTTGGTTAGGTTTGGTCACATATCTACATTAGCTTTAACTCAAATTTAAACAAATTAACTTATACAAAATGAAATGGACAGATTTATCATTTCATAAGAAAAAATGAGAAATTATATATATATATATATATATATATATATATATATATATATATATATATATATATATATATATTAGTATATTAGTATATTTTGGTAGCAGTCTTTCCTGTAGACATATATTGTTAAATATGACCGGAAAAGTAAGATTAATAATTCTAACACGAATTTTCTCGATCTTTCTTACGTTTCTTTTCACTGTTGATGGTAATTCAAAAATAAATTCTCCAAAATTCATTTTTATTTCTAGTCTGACGCGACACTTGAGCGCGTTTCGTAAAACTTATTACATTTTCAAAGACTTTAGTTTACAAACACACAACTGAAACTGAATAGAGCTTACACATCTTCGATTTTATATCTACACTTGGGTGAGGAGGATGAGGTGAAAACAAACTTTCAACAATGGGTATTGAATGGGTATTAAATTCAAACACAAGACAGAACACGAAACAATGGGTATTGAATGGAAGTAATTGTAGAAAGCCTATTGGTCCATATTTCTTGATGCTTCTATATTGGAGCGGAGTCTTGAAGTGGGTAGAATATAGTTGTGCATTAATTGGCTGTTGATTGCTGGTGTTGACTTCTTGATGTGTAGTGCCTCGCAGACGTCAAGCCCCCTGCTATCGCTGTATCTATCGATGATTTCTGTGTTGTTTGCTAAGATTTCTCTGGTGATGGTTTGTTTGTGGGAAGAGATTATATGTTCCTTAATGGAGCCCTGTTGCTTATGCATCGTTAAACGCCTGGAAAGAGATGTTGTTGTCTTTCCTATATATTGGGTTTTTTGAGGCTTACAGTCCCCAAGAGGGCATTTGAAGGCATAGACGTCGTTGGTCTCTTTTAAAGCGTTCTGCTTTGTGTCTGGAGAGTTCCTCATGAGAAGGCTGGCCGTTTTTCTGGTTTTATAGTAAATCGTCAGTTGTATCTTCTGATTTTCGTCTGTAGGGACATCGTTTCTACTGACAATATCTTTCAGGACCCTTTCCTCCGTTTTATGGGCTGTGGAAAAGAAGTTCCTGTAAAATAGTCTAATAGGGGGTATAGGTGTTGTGTTTGTTGTCTCTTCAGAGGTTGCATGGTGTTTCACTTTCCTTCTTATGATTTCTTCCACGAAACCATTGGAGAAGAGGTTGTTGACTAGGACCTGCCTTACCCTCAGAGTTCTTTGTCGACTTGCTTCCATTCTGAGCTGTGGCTGAGGGCACGGTCGACATAAGCATTAACAACACTCCTCTTGTACCTGTCCGGGCAGTCACTGTTGGCATTCAGGCACATTCCTATGTTTGTTTCCTTAGTGTAGACTGCAGTGTGGAAAACTCCGCTCCTTTCCATGACTGTTACATCTAGAAAGGGCAGCTTCCCATCCTTCTCCATCTCGTAAGTGAAACGCAACACAGAATTCTGCTCAAATGCCTCCATCAGCTCCTGCAGATGTCTGACATCAGACATCTGCTTAATATAAACCTGGATATGCGTATGGAAATGTCAAGACATACAAGCCTGGAAACCCACTTCGGCCAATCATCAGCCAGATACCCACACCCACGTACAGACTGGTGAAACGACGCAACGGCTTGCTGACTCCTTATGTCCCTTGCGCCTTCAGCCTGAAGTCTCCAAAGGAATTTGTTGACTTGCTGCGGAGAACACGGGCCACAGGGATAAGAGCCTCGTTGGACGTAGAATCTCTGTTTACCAAAGTACCTGTGGATGAAACAATCGGGATAATAGCCGATAAAGTGTACCGTGATCCGGCCTGTACTCCTCTTGACATACCAGAAAACAGTCTAAGGAAACTACTCCAAGCTTGTACTAAAGAGGCACCCTTCTTGAGCCCGGATGGACACATGTATAAGCAAGTAGATGGGGTCGCCATGGGTTCTCCCCTAGGTGTCCTGTTTGCAAACTTCTACATGGGTACCATCAAGCAAAAAGTCTTAGTCGACATGAACTTGAAACCGGCCATATACTGCAGGTATGTTGACGACATTTTTACACAGGCACCTGATGTCAGACATCTGCAGGAGCTGAAGGAGGCATTTGAGCAGAATTCTTTGTTGCGTTTCACTTACGAGATGGAGAAGGATGGGAAGCTGCCTTTCCAAATGTAACAGTCATGGAAAGGAGCGGAGTTTTCCACACTGCAGTCTACACTAAGGAAACAAACATAGGAATGTGCCTGAATGCCAACAGTGACTGCCCGGACAGGTACAAGAGGAGTGTTGTTAATGCTTATGTCGACCGTGCCCTCAGCCACAGCTCAGAATGGAAGCAAGTCGATGAAGAACTCTGTAGGGTAAGGCAGGTCCTAGTCAACAACGACTTCTTCAATGGTTTCGTGGAAGACATCATAAGGATGAAAGTGAAACGCCATGCAACCTCTGAAGAGACAACTAACACAACACCTATACCCCCCTATTAGACTATTTTACAGGAACTTCTTTTCCACAGCCCATAAAACAGAGGAAAGGGTCCTGAAAGATATTGTCAGTAGAAACGTTGTCCCTACAGACAAAAATCAGAAGATACAACTGACGATTTACTATAAAACCAGAAAAACGGCCAGCCTACTCATGAGAAACTCTCCAGACACAAAACAGAACGCTTTAAAAGAGACCAACGTCGTCTATGCCTTCAAATGCCCTCTTGGGGACTGTAAGCCTCAAAAAACCCAGTATATAGGCAAGACAACAACATCTTTTTCCAGGCGTTTAACGATGCATAAGCAACAGGGCTCCATTAAGGAACATATAATCTCTTCCCACAAACAAACCATCACCAGAGAAATCTTAGCAAACAACACAGAAATCATCGATAGATAAAGCGATAGCAGGGGGCTTGACGTCTGCGAGGCACTACACATCAAGAAGTCAACACCAGCAATCAACAGCCAATTAATGCACAACTATATTCTACCCACTTCAAGACTCCGCTCCAATATAGAAGCATCAAGAAATATGGACCAATAGGATTCCTACAATTACTTCCATTCAATACCCATTATTTCGTGTTCTGTCTTGTGTTTGAATTTAATACCCATTCAATACCCATTGTTGAAAGTTTGTTTTCACCTCATCCACCTCACCCAAATGTAGATAAAAATCGAAGATGTGTAAGCTCTATTCAGTTTCAGTTGTGTGTTTGTAAACTAAAGTCTTTGAAAATGTAATAAGTTTTACGAAACGCGCTCAAGTGTCGCGTCAGACTAGATATAAAAGTGAATTTTGGAGAATTGATTTTTGAATTACCATCAACAGTGAAAAGAAACGTAAGAAAGATCGAGAAAATTCGTGTTAGAATTATTAATCTTACTTTTTCGGTCATATTTAATAATATATATATATATATAATATATATATATATATATATATATATATATTATTAAATATGACCGAAAAAGTAAGATTAATAATTCTAACACGAATTTTCTCGATCTTTCTTACGTTTCTTTTCACTGTTGATGGTAATTCAAAAATCAATTCTCCAAAATTCACTTTTATTTCTAGTCTGACGCGACACTTGAGCGCGTTTCGTAAAACTTATTACATTTTCAAAGACTTTAGTTTACACACACACACACACACACAACTTTAACTGAATAGAGCTTAAACATCTTCGAGTTTTTATACCTACATTTGGGTGAGGTGACATGTTACAATAGTTTTGGATGAGGTGGAAATAAACTTTTAACACAAGACAGGACACGAAACAATGGGTATTAAAGGTAGGTAACTGCAGAAGGCCTATTTTTATTGGCCCATATTTCTTGATGCTTCTATATTGGAGCGGAGTCTTGAAGTGAGTAGAATATAGTTGTGCATTAATTGGCTGTTGATTGCTGGTGTTGACTTCTTGATGTGTAATGCCTCGCAGATGTCAAGCCGCCTGCTATCGCTGTATCTATCGATGATTTCTGTGTTGTTTGCTAAGATTTCTCTGGTGATGGTTTGGTTGTGGGAAGAGACTATATGTTCCTTAATGGAGCCCTGTTGCTTATGCATCGTTAAACGCCTGGAAATCGGTGTTGTTGTCTTGCCTATATACTTATGTGTTAGTGTCACTCCTCTGCCTCCCCCCCCATACCCTCAAGTGTGTACCATCACCTAACCCATGAGTCGAGAGGTGCCGGTCTCCCCCACCCAACCGCGACCGCCACCCCTCTCCCCCACACACTGTGTCCACCCCCCACGCTATGTCTGCCCAGCTCCCACCCAGTGCCCTGTTGCGCAGTTGAGGACTACGACAGTGCGCAGCACCAGAGCAAGTGAGTTCATTAAGCCTCCCTGCTCAGGTGAGCACAGGTTGGTAGTCCTCAAGGTATGTTAGGGGGTTCCCCGAGTGTTTTGGCGCGTGGCTGAGACGTGGCATCCGGCCATGCGTCACTTGACAGAGGGTCATGTTGGGGTAGGGGCGGGTGGGTTATGTGGTTGTATGCGGTCATGTAGGGAGAGTAAAGGAAGAGGAGGAGAAGAGGAGAGGAATATTAGTAGATGAATATGGAGTGGGGGGCTATGCGGTTATGTAGGGAGAGTAAAGAAAGAGGAGGAGGAGGAGAGGAGAAGATGAATATGTATACGTATGTGCTGTAGAGTTAATCCTGTGTGTGTGTAGATAGATGGGAGTATGAAAGTACTAGCATAAAAAGCTATGATTTGTTCAGATCTGAAATCTATATCTATGGGCAGCACAAAACGTCCACTAGACTGTGCAACACAGTGGTTGCAAGGATCAGGTTGGGTTACCGTTACCTGTGGAAGATGGCTGCAGGTGACGGATACCCCAATCCTGAGCACTCCAGTTGCAAACTCTGTGAGCAGGAACTACGGCACGATCTCCTGCACTACATCAATGAATGCCCAGTTATTAGACCTTTCAGACCAGTTGGCATGAGGTACCTGGAACTTTGCAATTACTTTATTCACTCTCTTAATCTTGAAGATATCCTCACAGTGTACCCAAAATTAGCCAGTGCAGGCTACTAAACATATGGCCCTGTATGACTAACCGTCCTGCGAGATGGGGACTTTTATTACCATTGCTACCTTATTCAATCTTGTGTTGATGATATCCTCAAAATGCTTCCGGAGTCTGCCAGTGCAGACTGCCTATCACATGCCTCTGTATGACTGACCATCCTGTGTGATGGGGATTTTATAG
>NC_091165.1:46167719-46176263 GCF_040958095.1 Procambarus clarkii | reverse complement strand
GGGATCGCCTGCGGTATAACCGGTCATCTATCTAATTTACAATTAAATGGCCAATTAATATGTATAACTAGATGTTAGACAAACAGCTTACAGGGGTACACTAGTAATTGGAGGTTGCAGCTTGAAGTGTTGCTTTAGGCCAGCCCACACATGTGTGGCCTACACACTCAGACAGACCGTCAAAACGGACAGACAACAAATTTTATAGATATAGATAGTTAATATAATAACAATATTATATTAATGTTAATAATTGTATTCGTGCTACCAATAATTATAAAATTAGTATATGAATATGTGTATATATGCAAAAAAGCCTAAATGGTCCCCAGGACTATATGCAACTGAAAACTCACACCCCAGATTTGACTCGAACCCATACTGCCAGGAGAAATGCAACGGGTATGTACAGGATGCCTTAATCCGCTTGACCATCACGACCAGACATAAGGAAGTGATAGCCGAAGCTATTTGAACCACTTCCCCGCCGGCACTCAGATGGTAATCTTCGGCATAGCATTTTATCAAATCACCTCATTCTTTGGGGCACACGTGAGGAACACAAATGCGAACAAGCCTGAATGGTCCCCAGGACTATATGCAACTGAAAACTCACACCCCAGAAGTGACTCGAACCCATACTGAAAGGAGCAACGCAACTGGTATGTACAGGATGTCTTAATCCGCTTGACCATCACGACCAGACATAAGGAAGTGATAGTCAAAGCTATTTGAACCACTTCCCTGCCGGCACTCGGATGGTAATCTTGGGCATAGCATTTTATCAAATCACCTCATTCTTTGGGGCACACATGAGGAACACAAATGCGAACAAGCCTGAATGGTCCCCAGGACTATATGCAACTGAAAACTCACACCCCAGAAGTGACTCGAACCCATACTGCAAGGAGCACAATGCAACTGGTGTGTACAGGACACCTTATCCACTCGACCATTACGCCCAAACAAAAGATGATGGTAGCCGAGGGTAATTCCCTATCATCCCGCTGGCTCTCTGATGGTAATCTTGGGAATATTATTTTATCAAATCACCTCATTCTTTGGGGCACACTTTAGGAACACAAACGCGAACAAGCCTGAATGGTACCCAGGACTATATGCAACTGAAAACTCACACCCCAGAAGTGACTCGAACACATACTGCCAGGAGCAACGCAACTGGTATGTACAGGATGCCTTAATCCACTTGACCATCACGACCGGACATGAGAAAGTGATAGCCAAAGCAATTTGAACCACTTCCCCGCCGGCACTCGGATAGTAATCTTGGGCATAGCATTTTATCAAATCACCTCATTCTTTGGGCACACATGAGGAACACAAATGCGAACAAGCCTGAATGGTCCCCAGGACTATATGCAACTGAAAACTCACACCCCAGTAGTGACTCGAACCCATACTGCCAGGAGCAACGCAACTGGTATGTACAGGATGCCTTAATCCGCTTGACCATCATGACCGGACATAAAGAAGTGATAGCCAAAGCTATTTGAACCACTTCCCTGCCGGCACTCGGATGGTAATCTTGGGTATAGCATTTTATAAAATCATCTCATTGTTTGGGGCACACGTGAGGAACACAATGCGAACAAGCCTGAATGGTCCCCAGGACTATATGCAACTGAAAACTCACACCCCAGAAGTGACTTGAACCCATACTGCCAGGAGCAACGCAACTGGTATTAACAGGATGCCTTAATCCGCTTGACCATCACGACCGGACATAAGGAAGTGATAGTCGAAGCTATTTGAACCACTTCCCCGCCGGCACTCGGATGGTAATCTTCAGCATAGCATTTTATCAAATCACCTCATTTTTTGGGTCACACGTGAGGAACACAAATGCGAACAAGCCTGAATGGTCCCCAGGACTATATGCAACTGAAAACTCACACCCCAGAAGTAACTCGAAACCATACTGCCAGGAGCACAATGCAACTGGTGTGTACAAGACACCTTATCCACTCAACCATTACGTCCAAACAAAAGATGATGGTAGCCGATGCTAATTCCCTATCATCCCGCTGGCATTCTGATGGTAATCTTGGGCATATTATTTTATCAAATGACCTCATTTTTAGGGCCCATGTTAGGAACACAAATGCGAACAAGCCTGAATGGTCCCCAGGACTAAATGCAACTGAAAACTCAAACCCCAGAAGGAACTCGAAACCATACTGCCAGGAGCACAATGCAACTGGTGTGTATAAGACACCTTATCCACTTAACCATTACGTCCAAACAAAGATGAAGGTAGCCGATGCTAATTCCCTATCATCCCGCTGGCATTCTGATGGTAATCTTGGGCATATTATTTTATCAAATCACCTCATTCTTAGGGCCCATGTTAGGAACACAAATGCGAACAAGCCTGAATGGTCCCCAGGACTAAATGCAACTGAAAACTCACACACCAGAAGGGACTCGAAACCATACTGCCAGGAGCACAATGCAACTGGTGTGTATAAGACACCTTATCCACTTAACCATTACGTCCAAACAAAAGATGAAGGTAGCCGATGCTAATTCCCTATCATCCCGCTGGCATTCTGATGGTAATCTTGGGCATATTATTTTATCAAATCACCTCATTCTTAGGGCCCATGTTAGGAACACAAATGCGAACAAGCCTGAATGGTCCCCAGGACTAAATGCAACTGAAAACTCACACACCAGTAGTGACTCGAACCCATACTGCCAGGAGCAACGCAACTGGTGTGTACAGCACACGTTATCCACTCGACCATCTTGACCAGACAAAAGATGATGGTAACTGAGGCTAATTCGCTATCATCCCGCCGGCACTCTGTTGGTAATCTTGGGCATGGGATTTTATCAAATCACCTCATTCTTTGGGGGACACATGAGGAGCACAAATGAGAACAAGCCTAAACGGTCTCCATGCATATATGCAACTAAAAACTCACACCCAGAAGTGACTCGAACCCATACTGCCAGAAGCAATGCATCTGATGTACAGGATCTCTTAACCACTCGACCAACACGACCGGACAAAGAGGATGGTAGCCAAGGCTAATTCCCATCCCCCGCTGGCACTCTGTTGGTAATCTTGGGCATGGGATTTTATCAAATCACCTCATTCTTTGGGTCACACGTGAGGAACACAAATGCGAACAAGCCTGAACGGTCTCCAGGCATATAGGCAAATGAAAACTCACACCCAGAAGTGACTCGAACCCATGCTGCCAGAAGCAATGCATCTGATGTACAGGATCCCTTAACCACTCATCCAACACGACCGGATGACTGTTGGGTTACCAACAGAGCGCCGGCAGGGGGATGGGGAATTGGCTTCGGCTACCAGAACGCACTTCTTGGCCTACTATGCAAGGCCCGATTTGCATAATAGGCCAAGAGGTTTTCTTTATTTTAAATAAATTGTTTCTAATTAGTTTATTTGAATAATTATTATTATATTATATTAGGAACATAAATTATTGACTTAGTTGTGTTAGTTTAGGTTAGGTTTAGATAGGTTAGGTTAGGTTAGGTACAGTTGGTTAGGTTTGGTCACATATCTACATTAGCTTTAACTCAAATTTAAACTAATTAACTTATACAAAATGAAATGAACAGATTTATCATTTCATAAGAAAAAAATGAGAAATATATAATACATATATATATATATATATATATATATATATATATATATTAATCTTACTTTTTCGGTCATATATATATATATATATATATATATATATATATATATTATATATATATATATATATATATATATATATATATATATTATATATATATATATATATATATATATATATATATATGTATATTTTGGTAGCAGTCTTTCCTGTAGACATATATTACTAAATATGACCGAAAAAGTAAGATTAATAATTCTAACACGAATTTTCTCGATCTTTCTTACGTTTCTTTTCACTGTTGATGGTAATTCAAAAATCAATTCTCCAAAATTCATTTTTATTTCTAGTCTGACACGACACTTGAGTGCGTTTCATAAAACTTATTACATTTTCAAAGACTTTAGTTTACAAACACACAACTGAAACTAAATAGAGCTGATTGATTGATTGATGAAGATTAAGCCACCCAAAAGGTGGCACGGGCATGAATAGCCCGTAAGTGGTGGCCCTTTTAAGCCATTACCAGTATCAAGAGCTAATACTGGAGATCTGTGGAGGTGCGAATGCACCCTGCGTGACGGGAGATGTCTCACTTGTGAATGTGTTAAGATGAAGATGAAGCCACCGAAAAGGTGGCACGGGCATGAATAGCCCGTAAGTGGTGGCCCTTTTGAGCCATCACCAGTATCAATAGATGATACTGGAGATCTGTGGAGGTGCGACTGCACCCTGCGTGACGGGAGATGTCTCCCGTCTGTAAATAGAGCTTACAGTCCCCAAGAGGGCATTTGAAGGCATAGACGACGTTGGTCTCTTTTAAAGCGTTCTGCTTTGTGTCTGGAGAGTTTCTCATGAGTAGGCTGGCCGTTTTTCTGGTTTTATAGTAAATTGTGAGTTGTATCTTCTGATTTTTGTCTGTAGGGATAACGTTTCTACTGACAATATCTTTCAGGACCCTTTCCTCCGTTTTATGGGCTGTGGAAAAGAAGTTCCTGTAAAATAGTCTAATAGGGGGTATAGGTGTTGTGTTAGTTGTCTCCTCAGAGGTTGCATGGTGTTTCACTTTCCTTCGTATGATGTCTTCCACAAAACCATTCGAGAAGCCGTTGTTGACTAGGACCTGCCTTACCCTATAGAGTTCTTCGTCGACTTACTTCCATTCTGAGCTGTGGCTGAGGGCACGGTCGACATAAGCGTTAACAACACTCCTCTTGTACCTGTCCGGGCAGTGACTGTTGGCATTCTGGCACATTCCTATGTTTGTTTCCTTAGTGTAGACTGCAGTGTGGAAAACTCCGCTCCTTTCCATGACTGTTACATCTAGAAAGGGCAGCTTCCCATCCTTCTCCATCTCGTAAGTGAAACGCAACACAGAATTCTGCTCAAATGCCTCCTTCAGCTCCTACAGATGTCTGACATCAGACATCTGCTGAATATAAACCTGGATATGCGTATGGAAATGTCGAGACACACAAGCCTGGAAACCCACTTCGGCCAATCATCAGCCAGATACCCACACCCACGTACAAACTGGCGAAACGACTCAACGGCTTGCTGACTCCTTATGTCCCTTGCGCCTTCAGCCTGAAGTCTCCAAAGGAATTTGTTGACTTGCTGCGGGGAACATGGGCCACAGGGATAAGAACCTCGTTGGACGTAGAATCTCTGTTTACCAACATACCTGTGGATGAAACAATCGGGATGATTGCCGACAGAGTGTACCGTGATCCGGCCTGTACTCCTCTTGACATACCAGAAAACAGTCTAAGGAAACTACTCCAAGCTTGTACTAAAGAGGCACCTTTCTTGAGCCCGGAAGGACACATGTATAAGCAAGTAGATGGGGTCGCCATGGGTTCTCCCCTAGGTGTCCTGTTTGAAAACTTCTACATGGGTACCATCGAGCAAAAAGTCTTAGTCGACATGAACCTGAAACCGGCCATATACTGCAGGTATGTTGACGACATTTTTACACAGGTACCTGATGTCAGACATCTGCAGGAGCTGAAGGAGGCATTTGAGCAGAATTCTGTGTTGCGTTTCACTTACGAGATGGAGAAGGATGGGAAGCTGCACTTTCTAGATGTAACAGTCATGGAAAGGAGCGGAGTTTTTTCACACTGCAGTCTACACTAAGGAAACAAACATAGAAATATGCCTGAATGCCAACAGTGACTGCCCGGACAGGTACAAGAGGAGTGTTGTTAACGCTTATGTCGACCGTGCCCTCAGCCACAGCTCAGAATGGAAGCAAGTCGACGAAGAACTCTGTAGGGTAAGGCAGGTCCTAGTCAACAACGACTTCTCCAATGGTTTCGTGGAAGACATCATAAGAAGGAAAGTGAAACGCCATGCAACCTCTGAAGAGACAACTAACACAACACCTATTAGACTATTTTACAGGAACTTCTTTTCCACAGCCCATAAAACGGAGGAAAGGGTCCTGAAAGATATTGTCAGTAGAAACGTTATCCCTACAGACAAAAATCAGAATATACAACTGACGATTTACTATAAAACCAGAAAAACGGCCAGCCTACTCGTGAGAAATTCTCCAGACACAAAGCAGAACGCTTTAAAAGAGACCAACGTCGTCTATGCCTTCAAATGCCCTCTTGGGGACTGTAAGCCTCAAAAACCCAGTATATAGGCAAGACAACATCTCTTTCCAGGCGTTTAACGATGCATAAGCAACAGGGTTCCATTAAGGATCATATAATCTCTTCCCAAAACAAACCATCACCAGAGAAATCTTAGCAAACAACACAGAAATCATCGATAGATACAGCGATAGCAGGCGGCTTGACGTCTGCGAGGCACTACACATCAAGAAGTCAACACCAGCAATCACAGCCAATTAATGCACAACTATATTCTACCCACTTCAAGACTCCGCTCCAATATAGAAGCATCAAGAAATATGGACCAATAGGCTTTCTACAATTACTTCCATTCAATACCCATTGTTTCATGTTCTGCCTTGTGTTTAAATTTAATACCCATTCAATACCCATTGTTGAAAGTTTGTTTTCACCTCATCCACCTCACCCAAATGTAAATATAAAATCGAAGATGTGTAAGCTCTATTCAGTTTCAGTTGTGTGTTTGTAAAATAAAGTCTTTGAAAATGTAATAAGTTTTACGAAACGCGCTCAAGTGTCGCGTCAGACTAGAAATAAAAGTGAATTTTGAAGAATTGATTTTTGAATTACCATCAACAGTGAAAAGAAACGTAAGAAAGACTGAGAAAATTCGTATTAGAATTATTAATCTTACTTTTTCGGTCATATTAATAATATATATATATATTATATTATATATATATATATATATATATATATATATATATATAATTCTAACACGAATTTTCTCGATCTTTCTTACGTTTCTTTTCACTGTTGATGGTAATTCAAAATCAATTCTCCAAAATTAATTTTTTTTCTAGTCTGACGCGACACTTAAGCGCGTTTCGTAAAACTTATTACATTTTTAAAGACTTTAGTTTACACACACACACACACACACAACTTTAACTGAATAGAGCTTAAACATCTTCGAGTTTTTATACCTACATTTGGGTGAGGTGACATGTTACAATAGTTTTGGATGAGGTGGAAATAAACTTTTAACACAAGACAGGACACGAAACAATGGGTATTAAAGGTAGGTAACTGCAGAAGGCCTATTTTTTATTGGCCCATATTTCTTGATGCTTCTATATTGGAGCGGAGTCTTGAAGTGGGTAGAATATAGTTGTGCATTAATTGGCTGTTGATTGCTGGTGTTGACTTCTTGATGTGTAGTGCCTCGCAGACGTCAAGCCGCCTGCTATCGCTGTATCTATCGATGATTTCTGTGTTGTTTGCTAAGATTTCTCTGGTGATGGTTTGTTTATGGGAAGAGATTATATGTTCCTTAATGGAGCCCTGTTGCTTATGCATCGTTAAACGCCTGGAAATCGGTGTTGTTGTATTGCCTATATACTTATGTGTTAGTGTCAATCCTCTGCCTCCCCCCCCCCCATCCCCTCAAGTGTGTACCATCACCTAACCCATGAGTCGAGAGGTGCCGGTCTCCCCCCCCCCCCGTACTGTGTCCACCCCTCACACTATGTCTGCCCAGCTCCCACCCAGTGCCCAGTAGCGCAGTTTAGGACTACGACAGTGTGCAGCACCAGAGCAAGTGAGTTCATTAAGCCCCCCTGCTCAGGTGAGCACAGGTTGGTAGTCCTCATGGTATGTTAGGGGGTTCCCCGAGTGTTTTGGCGCGTGGCAGAGGCGTGGCATCCGGCCATGCGTCACTTGACAGAGGGTCATGTTGGGGTTGGGGCGGGTGGGTTATGTGTTGTATGCGGTCATGTAGGGAGAGTAAAGGAAGAGAAGGAGGAGGAAAGGAGAAAAGGAGAAGATGAATATGTATGCGTATGTCCTGTAGAGTTAATCCTGTGTGTGTGTAGATAGATGGGAGTATGAAAGTACTAGCATAAAAAGCTATGATTTGTTCAGATCTGAAACCTATATCTATGGGCAGCACAAAACGTCCACTAAACTGTGCAACACAGTGGTTGCAAGGATCAGGTTGGGTTACCGTTACCTGTGGAAGATGGCTGCAGGTGACGGATATCCCAATCCTGAGCACTCCAGTTGCAAACTCTGTGAGCAGGAACTACGGCACGATCTCCTGCACTACATCAATGAATGCCCAGTTATTAGACCTTTCAGACCAGTTGGCATGAGGTACCTGGAACTTTGCAATTACTTTATTCACTCTCTTAATCTTGACGATATCCTCACAGTGTACCCGAAATTTGCCAGTGCAGGCTACTAAACATATGGCCCTGTATGACTAACCGTCCTGCGAGATGGGGACTTTTATTACCATTGCTACCTTATTCAAT